>NC_142734.1:13898862-14093862 GCF_051943395.1 Hippocampus bargibanti
GGTGAAGAAGATGCATGAGCGCTCCTCGGGGGGGTTCTACGACATCGTCATGAACACTCAATGCTGGGCTGCAGGCTATCTGTTTTTCTGCAAAAAAAAAAAATAAAATAAAATAAAATGAACTCGAGAGAGCTGAAAGTGCAACTGCACATGTACCCCCTTTTTGGGTTGTGAAGACTGCATCATGGTGTTCCTGCGTGAGGTCAGTGCTAAAGAATGTGAGCTGTCCCTTCCTCTGTTGCACTGTAACCAGACAGTCCATTACAAGGACGCCATGTTTTTTTCCCTCTTTGCTGTTTGGCCCTGAGCACAAGAATCCCTCATTTTGAGTCATCATTGTTTCAGGAATGTGGGAGGTTTGTTTGCTGTGGCGCGGGTGGACTCTGCTGTCGGCATCAAACGGCTTCTTTTAACCTTTTATGAATAGCACCGCTTTATTACAATGTTCTTCAGAGCACAACATGTCATAAAATAGGTTTATGGACACACTTTCCCCTGTGTGCTCGGGGTGTGGGAAATGCTAAATGCTGATGGAGTGTTTTGAGAGCTGTTCGCAGACAGCCAATCCACAACCTGCTATGTTTTTAACTCATTCACTGCTCGACGTGCAAAAATGTGTCCACTCCAGTGCCAGGGTTTTTGTCATTTCCACTCAAATTTCAGGACCCACAGAATGTGCCTTGCACGCTGGATCCAAGAGGACAGTAATTTCATCAGTGGTGTATGTCATGCATATTAGCATATTTGACAATAAAGTTAACTTTACTTTGATATTGAGTTTTAGGACTACATAAACATTCAGTAGTGTAGTCATAGTGTTTTAAAACAATATGGCACAGCAGGAGATTACAGATCACTTTGGGCAAAATTTCAGATAGAAACCTGACCATGTGCATCTCTACTTTGCAGTTGTATCCCTTGCCAAGAAAAAATGGAAGCTTGTGACTGTGTGTGAGGGAGTGGGACTACCTCCAGACTTTACCCAGAATTCCGCAGTGCGAGTTGAAGTGGCAGAAAGACAGGAAGCATGACCTGAGTTTTGATAACAGCGGGGGCGGCTATTTCTGACTAAATGTAAGCGCAGTATTGACAACAAGTGTCTGTTGTGTTTCCTGTTGCTTTTTTAGTCGGATGGCAGTATGTGGTTTCAGTGGTTTGCACATCTGCCTCATAATGTAATTCCAATCTTGGCTTGTGCACGTAAAGATAGCATCAAACTGATCATGTTCTCATGTTTTGAGCAACGGATGGATACCAGAACAGTTTAACTCATTCATGAATTTATTTGGAAAATTTGACGTTGAGCGCCATTCCCAAATTTGTTTTATTTTTTCGTGCTTGGGTACCAATACAGTGCTGGCCATGTTTTTTCTTTTCCACAATCAGGCAGTATTTCCCTTGGTCCCAAGTTGCCACTTTGTTCTAGCTTCAGCTGTTGTTAAATACCTATACAAACAAATATGTATGTGGTGCATTGTATTTTGGACAGCCGCCCCATTTCAAGCTCATATAACTCCAGACCCATATTATTTAGGAATTAACTTTTTTTTGCTGATGAAAGAAGAGATTCTATGCCTTAGACTCTCTTCTTTCATCAGAAAAAAAAAAAACAAACAACATAAACATTCAACAGAAACATTAGACTCTAAGGTTTCAATTGAATGTTTATGTAGTCCTAAAAGTCAATATTCTGTGGGTCCTGGAATTCAATGAAAAAAAAACACTAGCACGAGAGTGGACACATTTTTGCACATTTCTGGCAGTGAATGAGTTAAGTGTAGGCAAACCTTGGACCATCTTTACAAAATAATTAAAGCTATTTTCACATCCATCCATTTTCCATACCGCTCATTCCTCATTAGCGTCGCGGGAGGTGCTGGGGCCTATCCCAGCTGTCTTCGGGCACTAGGCGGGGGACACCCTGAATTGTTTGCCAGCCAATCGCAGGGCACACAAAGACATACAACAGTCACTATCACACTTACACCTAGGGACAATTTGGAGTGTTCTATCTGCCTGCTATGCATGTTTTTGGAATATGGGAGGAAACCGGAGGACCTGGAGAAAATCCACGCGGACCTGGGGAGAACATGCAAACTCCACACAGGGACATCAGAAAAACGTTTTATAGCTTCTAAAATACCCAAAACATGCAGGATGATATTTTTAGTCAAATGCAAAACACCAATAAAAATGACTTAGTGTCCAAAAACTACTTCAAATTGAACCCGGAAGTGGCCAGTTTCAGAAGGTCCCGCCCCCTTGTTCGTGATGTCACGCCAAGACGTCTTGCCTTGCTCTAGAATCAAAACAATGGCTTCAGATTCGGAGAAGATGCTTTCTTGTTACTCATCCACTTATGAATATGATTCAAATAGTTCTGAAGAGGAAAGCATAAATGTTTGCAATCGATTAAAGAAGTTATTCCCTGTCATTTTGATGCATCTGGACAGAAATGTAGCACCCACAAAATGCAGAAAATGGCGCCAAAGCTCCGTTGGAAATGGGCTGATTTGTTTGTGTCAGCGAATATCAAATAGTTGTCTTGATGCAACACACGATTCACCATTGCGTTATTTATGTGTTTTCCTTCTAATTTCGCCATTAACACAGATCAACACAAAGTTTTCAGACCAAACAAAGTACCGCAAAATGCATTGTCTGTCCTTTTCTCGGTCAGGGGCGTTCCATCCGTGACGTGACGTCAGGAATCGTCACCAACTCAAAAACAAGACTTCCTGAATATTCAGCGCATGTCTGAAAACGCAAAGTATAGCTTTATGCGGTGGAATCTTTGTAAAATACGCTCAGTAGAAGTCATTTGAAGCGATTTTACAAATTATGGACACAACTTGTCGGGAGGTGTCAGTTGTCCTTTAACTGTCTAAGCATTCTGTCTTGCAGTGTTGGCAATGATAAGCAGCCGGTGACATAAGTGTGACAGTGGTGTGGAACTGCCGGTACATTAAGTAGATTTTTTTCAGTTTTCCTTTTTTTCATCTTTACTTATCAATACTTATATATTTAATCATTTCTATTCATCTATCATACTTGTACTCTCATAAATAACTGTTGCCACTTTAAGGTTTGCAACCAACGGTTGGCCCCGCAGCTGCACAGGTGTTAGTTGTTTTAATCAGTGGCAGTTAAAAAGACTCCCGGCACGACCTCAGTGTCGGGTCATTATTTGTTTCACCTTGTCAGGTTTGTTTCTTCTTGTCATGTTTTACTCATGGTTTTGTTTACTACTTTGGACTTTCCAGTTCTGATGGCTTTGTTGTTTGAGATTTTGTTCCTGCCGACTTTATTTAATACAATTTGGCAAATACACCCTGCTCCTCCCTCCTGCCTGCTTTTTTGGGGTCCACCATCACCACCACCTTGCAAATCGTGACACTGGTCTTAAACATGTCGTCTCACATTGCAGGTCGAAGGTAATGTGACCTCTGAGATGTCTGGAATTCAAATGTAATCATACAGCGGAAATGACCAGAGTGGAAGGGGCTGAAGACACAGGAGGAGATTTGAAACAGGTCACACAACCATGCTGCGTGTTCAGCGGGGGCAGCCCGGCACACTAAAGTACCTGCATTGCTTATCAGAAAGGTAAACTGTGCGCGCTCACTACAGTTTACAACTTCGCATGAGGTAATTCATTAAACTACTGGGCTGTGTTTGGCTTCAAGGTAACGGCATCCTCAAACAAGGAAACTCACCGGCATGCTTTGAGATGGAGTGCGTTGACCACTTCATGAAACAAGGGGCAAAAAAAACCTCTCTCTATGAATCGGCTGATTACCAAAAAGTAGAAAGAAAAGCTTAACGCTCTCTATGGTTAAGATATCACATTCAGGCATTTGCTTGTTTTGCAATACCTTGTTAATACTTTAATAATTCACTTTTTTGTGGTTAATGTCTAAATCTCATGATCTTTAATTTAACAGGTGTGTTGTAATGTGCTGTGTTCATTTTTTGCGAAAATATTTTAAAAGACAGAGTATCAGCCAATACACCAACAAATTTAGGAATTGCAGGCATGACATCTGACTTTGTTTCCATTATATGTCTTTTACTTTTTGTTGAATGATAAGTGAGAAAAATGATCAAAAAGATGTCAAATTTTTTAATGCCAATTTGTGGTGATACACAAACTGAAGCACAATCCCAACCACCCAAAATAATAATAATAATAAAATAAACATCACACCTACACATTTTATGTCCGATCCAGCAGGATGTGACTACTATTTATAACCTATGAGACCAAGCCGATGTCCAGTCACTGTGTCTGTGTGTGTGTGTGTGTGTGTGTGCGTGCGCGTGTGTGTGTGTGTGTGTGTGTGTGTGTGTGTGTGTGTGTGTGTGTGTGTGTGTGTGTGTGTGTGTGCGTGTGTGTGTGTGTGTGTGTGTGTGTGCGCGCGCGCGTGTGTTGGGGTACGGTCAGGATTATTGAGAGAACTTTAGATCTGCTTCATGTCATGTACTACAGTAAAGTCTCGTTATATCGATATCGGATATATCGATAGTCCCGGTTATATCGATACTATTTCTATGCACGCACTGAGAAAATTACATGCAAACAGGGTCGGATATATCGATAGTCCCGGTTATATCGATATTTTTCGGACTCCCTTGAATATCGATATAACGAGACTTTACTGTATTTTTGCAACAGAAGTAAGTAAACATGCATATTTAATTAGTTGAATGCAAGAATAAATTCAACACGAAGAGGATTGCGTCGCCCGACAACATTTTCACATCTTGTGCCATCAGGCAACATCTGGACCGCTCCAACTCAATTTTTCACTGCCACTGGTGCTTGTGGCATGTGTGCATATTGAGTTATTTCCTGGCTGTGGGGATATGGCGTGACCATGACGATGTCGAGGCGATCACACCCTCAAAGTGGGAACCAACCAAACACGACAGGAGCGTCAGTCAAAACAAATCAACCTTCAGGGCCAAAATACAGGAAAAAGGAGTTCCTTCCGTCATGTGGGATCACACTCAAGGTCATGGTGTCTGTGCCTCTGTGTTGCATGGGCAAGTGGCGACACACATGCACACGCATGTCAAATGACATTAAGCTCAGCTTCAAAGTGAACCTCCATTTTGTACTCAAAAGACAATGCTTTTCTCTGAACAGCAGCATCAGTCATTATGGCTACCTTTTAGTCGCATGCACTGGGAATGTGTATAAGATCGCTTGTGTGTATGCGTGTGTGTGTGTATGCGCGCGTGTGTGTGTGTGTGTGTGTGTGTGTGTGTGTGTGTGTGTGTGTGTGTGTGTGTGTGTGTGTGTGTGTGTGTGTGTGTGTGTGTGTGTGTGTGTGTGTGTGTGTGTGTGTTGTCTAAATCAGTGGTCCCCAACCCTTTTTGCACCACAGACCGGTTTAATGTCAGACAATATTTTCACGGACCGGCGGATAAATATGTACAACAAAATAAAATGACCTAGACATGTTATTTGTTATTTAGTTTTTCTTTTGTTCTTTTGACTTCAAGACGGCGCCGCGAGAGTGGCTGCCTTTCCAGCAGCTCCTGTGTTTTGCTTTTCTACTTTCATTTCTTTCATAACTTTGCCGCTGTGAAATGTAAATTTCTCCACTGCGAGACTAATAAAGGCAAATCCAATCCAAATCCAATCCAATCCAAGCGTTTTGACATGCGTCAAGAGTAAGTCATAGACAGATGTAATCTGGTAAGTTATTTTTTCAAAATAAGACGTAGTTTGGACTCTGATAATAAATAAAACTGAAATTATGTAAATTATGTATTCTTTCTGCGCGGCCCAGTACCAAATGACCCACGGACCGGTATCGGTCCGCGGCCCGGGGGTTGGGGACCTCTGGTCTAAATATTTTCACATCGTGATGTTCAAAGATAGTGTCAGTGTTGCCTAATAAAACAGTTCCGCCATCTTTCTCGTCCATTTGCACTCTCCAACCTTTTTCTGTCATTTAATGGTCATTATGCCAACCCACTATGGCTGCTTACAACGTTTTTAGCTGTGACATTCTTTGCTGCAAAGTACAGCCTTTTTGAAATAGCCCCACTTTTATTGAGCAACGTATATTGAAACTGAGGAGTCTTTGCTACCTTCGCACAAGGTGGAGCCAAATGTGTCGTGAAGGAGGTACATAGCGGAATGAGAGTCTGTGTTAAAGTGTACAAACATTAAGTGAGAGAGGCAACCCAGTAGAACAGGATCATGTTTTTAATAATATTTTAGTGACCCTCAATTCTTGCACTAAATGTTGGTTTCTTGTTCATCAGTTTGTGCCATCCTTGAAAGGCAATTTTAATGCAAGAGAAAACTTCGCTAGACAAACTCACAAAAAACACTGTATGTATTTTGCCGTTTGTTTCAAATCATTTGCTGTTAGGTTTGGTTACCTTTTATGTATGCATTGAAAAATGTATTCTTCAAACTGAAAGCCATTATCAACAGGATGTATTTTGGACGTATGCAAATGTATAGTCCAATGTCGTCTCCAGTAGCATTAATGAAAAATTACAGCCCCCTCCAATATTTAATTTGGCCATCCCTGATCCGAGCTCGTCAACACCAGAAATTATCTGCGAACATGTATATTGTGTTGAGGAACAAATACATTTGACATTCTGTACTTTTTTACTTTTACGTAAACGAGAGAGTTGAGTGAGAAGTTGTACTTTTATGTGAGCCATTTTTTAAATTACCTCTTGCCACCTCTGCACCCATGTCTCTCTCTGTCCTTCTTTGTGTCTCTGACTGTCTCTCTGTCTCTGCCATGTCTACACAAGGGGTGAGTGCAATACAAACAGGAAATTCTGAAGCAGGAGAGCGCCACCTCTTGGAGCCAGATCGCCATGACTGGCCAAATGCTGGTAAAATTCCATCCCCACACAGCAGGAACGCTCGAAAAGTCAAAGTCAACTTTATTGTCAAATATGCTCATCTGCATGACATACAGCACAGATGAAATTACTGTCCTCACTGACCCAGCGTGTAAGGCACTTCTAATGTGGCTAAAAAGACAGACAATTGACAACATACAATACATGTAATGGCCTCGAAGCCCTGCATTGAAATTATTTGATGAGATCCGAGCAAAATTCCAGTAACCAATAGGAAAGCCCGGTGGAATGCTTTAGGTTTGAATGTTTTTTGTCTTTGCTGGTGTCTTTACTCAAGGCCAATGGTGGCTCCATCGTTCTTAAATTACCCTCCACATCCGCCTTGCCTAAGTACCTTACCATCAACCAGGAGACATACATCCGAATATTCCTGCATCTACTAGAGTGCTTGCATTAGTGGGAAACAGTTCGCTATTATTGCGGCCCAAAGCATTTTTTTTAAAAGCTCCAGCTTGGAGCATATTTAATGAAGAGACATGCCGTCAGATTGTCACGGTTTGCAAGGTGGTGATGGCAGATGTGGATCCCAAAAAGCAGGCAGGAGGGAGCAGCAGGTTGTATTTGAGAAATTGTATTAAAATAAAGTCATCAAGAACAAAATCTAAAACATCAAAGTCATTCAGACAGAAAAATACAAAGTATCAAATAAAGACCAAGAGTAAAAGTCTGGCAAGATGAAACAAACACATGTATAAACAGTGCATACAATTGCATACAACAATGACCCGACAGCGAATGGTCGTGCCGGGAGTCCTTTTGAGTGTCACTGATTGGGAACGACCAGTACCTGCGAGGCAGCAGGCAGGGCTGACAGCGCCACCCTTTGGTCGCCAACCAGATCATGACACAGATTCCCCTTAGGTCAGGGGTCGGGAACCTTTTTAACTAAGAGAGTCATAAAAGTAAAATGTTTAGAAATGTTTTTCAGTGAGAGCCACAACACGCTCGGGCGCGCGCACACACACGCACGCACACAGACGCACACAGACGCACGCTCGGCCACTTTTCAACAAAATGTCACAATGTATTATTTAAAATAACTTTGTGATAGTACTCACCGTTAACATGAATGGTTTTTCGTTCCTCGTGATTGGT
The DNA here is from genome assembly GCF_051943395.1 of Hippocampus bargibanti. Taxonomy (NCBI): domain Eukaryota; kingdom Metazoa; phylum Chordata; class Actinopteri; order Syngnathiformes; family Syngnathidae; genus Hippocampus; species Hippocampus bargibanti. The sequence goes on from NC_142734.1 coordinate 13,906,861, forward strand.
AAAAATACAGGCAAACAATCGGAATGAAAGTTAACTTGCTGGGTCCATTCGCGAAGTTACTGCTAACTAGCCTGCACACGGCTCATTAGCCGTGTGCAATAGACTGTTTCATTGATTGTCTTGTTTCATAGCAAATTAGAATCAGAACCTTTTGTCTCCACAAAGGTGAATCTCCGGTGCATTCAAGCCGAAGTGTACTTCGTTTTTACTCGTCGGGCTGATTTAAATGGGGTGTTTACCTGTAACTGATGGCCACTATCATCCAAATAAAATTGCGCTTTCCGCCAACTGCAGCCCCAACAGAAAATGAACAGAAAAAAAAGCGAGAATATGTATTTAGATTTATCGGTGATCCATATGCAATCATCAAAAGAGCCATATATGGCTCGCGAGCCTTAGGTTCCCGACCCCTGAATGAATCTAAAGACCTTTCTCCAAATATAACATGTAGATGATGATGTTGTGGCGGGCACTAGGACCAGACATCTCACCCAGCAGGTGCACGGGAGGGGGCGGGTTTATGTTACATATATTTCACTGCATTTTCTGTTTGATGGAGATCAACTTGTTAGCCGTTGGAATAAACACGTCTCCACATTCAGTCATGTGTGCTCTTTCCTCAACGGCTACACTGGTGACCCCGACGTTGGAAATGTTCATGGCAGCAGTCGAAGAGATATCTTCTACGGCCATGTCGCCACGACCGGCGCCTCAGCTCGCAACTGCCGCCCACGCCGCGAAGCTGCCTGAGTTCTGGAATAGCGACCCGGTTTCGTGGTTCCAACATGTGGAAGCGCTTTTTCACCTACAAGGCATCACGACACATGAGCCGAAATATTATCTGGTCGTGGCGTCTCAACGAACAGACTACTCGTCATGTGCTGCCTCTCTTACGTGCACCTCCACAGAGCGAGAAATACCTGCTGCTCCGACGGTTTACGCTATCAGCCTCTGAGAGAGCAGACAGGCTTCTTTCCCTTCCCGGACTGGGCGACGGAACAGCAGTGGATCTGATGGATAAAATGTTGTCGCTACTAGGTTCGGATGACGGCGGATTCCTGTTCCCCCACATATTCCTTCGTCAGCAACCGGCCTCAGTGCGCGCCGTGCTAGCTAACTTGACGTGCCTAGCCACCAGCGACTACAGAGGTTTGGCGGAAAACATGACGCGCAAAACATGACGGCCGAACCCCTCGGCGGAGCGGCATCGAACATCGACCCAACCGTAGTAGTCGTGTAGTAGTGGTCACGCGGAAGCGACACGAGAAAGCCCTCTGGTTTCCCACCAGTGGTTTGGTGCCAAGGCTCGACACTGCGTATCCCCCTGCACCTACGAGACTCTGGGAAACTCCAGCGCCGGCACCCAATAGCAGGCGCCGGCAAAGAAAGCTAGCTGCTTTTCATCACAGACTCCTCGTCAGGTAGACGTTTTGTTGTGGACAGCGGGGCACAAGTAAGCCTGCTGACGCCCACAGCCGCGGACATGACGGCAGGTGGATGCGAGCCTCACCTGTGCGCAGCTCACAGCTCGCCCATCGCCAACTTTGACTCCAGGACTGTGTGTTTCCACGAACGGAAATTCGAGTGGGACTTTATCGTAGCCTCGATTACAGTTCTGATAATCGGCACAGATGTTTTATTCGCTTGTGGACATTGCTAACCGTCGTTTGATTGACGGCATCTCTTTCGCCACTTTTCTGTGTGAGGCTGCAGGGCTCGAAGCGTTAACTCATGCAAATTATTTAACGTCAGGTGACGTTTATGAACGCCTGCTGAACGATTATCCGTCGTTAACCACACCCGCCTTTTCCAATGCCGATACAAAACACGGGGTAGAGCATTTCATTCCCACGGTTGGCCCGCCAGTTTTTCCCCGCGATCGTTGTCTCCACGCGGCAAAATTGGCAATGGCGAGAGGGGAGTTCGCGACGACGGAGTGCTTGGGCATCGTGAGGCGTTCCAACAGCCCGTAGGCCTCACCATTACATATGGTGCCCAACAGTGACGGTTCTTGGCGGCCGTGCGGTGATTTTCCTCAGCCGCACATCCAAGATTTTTCCGCATTTTTGCGTCTGATGTTGCCATAGGGGCGCTGGTTGAGCAGCTTGTGGAGAACGAATAGCAGCCCCGTGCATTTTTCAGTCGGAAGCGGCAAGATAACGAATGCAAGTATAGTGTTTTCGACAGACAGTTGTTAGCACTCTATCTTGCGACGCACCATTTTCGTTTCCTCCTCGAGGGGTGCCGGTTTACCGCCTACGTAGATCATAGACCCCTAACATTCGCCATGTCTAAGGTGACCGAACCCTGTGGCCAATTGCTTGTCACGTGCGATATGTCCAGTCCAGCTCGGGGTGGATTTTTCAGAGATGGCCACTGCCCAATCTGAGGATCCGGACATCCACGAACTCAAGGCAGCAGGCATGGCCCTGAAGCTTGAGGAGGTGGCACTGTGTGAAGGGGGTCCCGCTCTCCTCTGCGATGTTTCTACGGGTCGCACTCGTCCCGTGCTTCCACAGGAGTGGCGTTGGCGAATTTTTGATTCATTTCATTCCCTCTCACACCCTGACGTCCGGGCGTCAGTCAAACTACTTGGGGCCAAGTTTGTCATGCCCGGGTTACTAAAGGACGTCAGGAAGTGGGCAGCTGCATGCGGGGCATGTCAACGCGCCAAAGTCCATGGGCACACCCGGGCAAACCTGGAAACTTTTCTGATTCCGGCCAGGAGATTTGACCACGTCCATGTGGACCTGGCCGGGGCCCTCCCTCCTTTGCAGGGTTGCACACATCTCCTCACTATGGTCGATCGGTCCACTAGGTGGCCGGAAGCATTTCTGTTGTCCTGGGTCGCACGTTTCGGCACGCCATCTGATATCACTTCGGACAGAGGCCCCCAGTTTGTGTCCGAGCTCTGGTCAGCCATGGCACAGTCCTTGGGTGTGCAAGTACACCGCACTATGGCTTACCACCCGCAGGCTAACGGGATGTATGAACGTTTCCACCGGTCACATAAAGCCACGCTACGGGCTGCACTATCGGTAACTGGGTCGACCGGCTTCCGTGGGTCCTGCTCCGGTTACGTTTGGCCCCAAAAGAAAACCTTAACGCCACTCCGGCAGAGTTAGTACTCGATCAGCCATTCCGCGTCCCTGGTGAATTTCTGCCTGAAGCTTCGGGTGCACCTTCTTTCCCCCTTTTGCCAGGGGAGCCCGTGACTCCAGCACCATTTCACCACTGCGTCCCAAATATTCCTTCCGTCTGCTCTTAGATCAGCCCGTTTTGTCTTTGTGCGTCACGATGCCCCCCGCTCTCCCCTCCTGCCGCCGTACGATGGCCCATTTAGAGTGCTCGAACACGGGGAAAAGAGTTTTGTTCTCGATATGGGTGTGAGAAGGGAGGGCCTTTCAATACACAGACTCAAACAGGCTCATATAATTGCAGGCGAGGACGTTTCGCCGGCCCAGGTCCCACATTGCGGACGCCCTCCGAAACCTCCAGCCTCACCGTGGCATGCCAGGGTTGAGTGTCGTTCCCCGACTCAGGTCTCACCCGGATCACCTGCCCGAATAATTTCACCTTCATCACCAAACGACGGACTGCGTAGTCGTTGTGGCAGGCTGGTCAACCCCCCTGCAAAATTTTTGCCTTGACTTTCATTCTGGGTGTTCTGGGCACTAGGACCAGACATCTCAGCCAGCAGGTGCACGGGAGGTGGTGGGTTCATGTTACATATATTTCACTCCATTTTCTGTTTGAGTTAGATCCACTTGTTCGCAGTTGGAATAAAGACGTACTCCAGTCGATCGTGTGTTCTCCTTCCTCAACTGCTACAATGTCATACTTTAAGTTACATAATAGCTCCCCGGATCGTCATTATGTGTTACAAAAAAACAGCCACAGAGAACATTTCATTCTGAAGATGATTTAACTAAAAGCCTCTGATAAGATCTGGACTATACTATGTTCACTATATTTTATCATCCATACACGCACGCACATGCGTGCACACACCTCAATTTGCAACCATTCCTCAATTGTAACAGCAGAATTTGACTTGAAATTTATTTTTCATTTCCTTATCCTAATGATTTGGTGCAGGTTTCAACATGCAATTGCGCGATGATGCATCAATGGTATGCATATCAACCGTTCCAAGCAAATTACCTGAAACACCACAACTCGCCAGCCAACACGGGGTGGTTTATTACAGACTCCATTAATCCCCTGAAGGGCCACAAAACCACCTCCTTCTGGGTTCTGCTGTGAAAGATTACTAGAGACACGTATGTGTATACTTTGTAGTTGCAAGGCAAGCATCCAGTGTTCTCTAAAGTACCCGGCCAAAAGCAATATCTGTGATGAAATATCTTACAATAGAATTGGATGAATCGATTTGCGAATTTTGTTTGTATTTATTTGTTGGGTGGATGAGTGTGATGGATGGATTGTTTAACCAGTACATGAATGGCGTGATTCGTCTTTTTTCACGCCAGTAGGTGACGGTAATTGCACGTAGACACTATTTGCCAATCAAACCTAAGAAAAGAAGAAGAATCTTCGCCACCCGACTTCCGTTTCTTGGACGGTCGACACCACCCCCTGCGGTCGATTTATGCAGCGTGCTTGTTTATATCCAACATGGCCGTGTCCGTGCGAACAGTAAACATGCAGTACAGTATTATATTGACATTTGCTATCTGCGCGAAGGAGTTCAGGTAGTCGCGCACACAAACACGTTTAAATGCACACATCCACACAAAATACGTATTTTTAAAGCGAATCGACCATGCATCAAGCAAGGCAACCAAAACAAAACTGCACGGCCAATAACTAAATAGCATATACAGAGTAAAACAGCGTGTTATAGTCGACACTGTATATCAGCACGTATTTTTACAGTTGCTTGTAAGCTATCGTGACAAGTATTGTTTGTGTGGGCAGCACAACTAACTATCAGAAAGAAGCACTGACCAAAAGTTGCTTTTTATTGCCAACATTTTTCCTTTGAAATTGTTTTAATACCATCCAAAAAGTCTATTCTTTTAATCTTAGTTCCACAATGTTTCTCCTAGATGGAATCTCCTTTCAGAATATGTCGTTTTGGACAGGTCCAGAAATTGACCCTGTTGCAAAGTGCAATAACCAGAGGGAAAAAATACACAGAAATTACTCCTTTCAGTTCAAGTTTTTCAGTGTGGATAAATCAAATGCTAATATCAAATGTGTGCAGTTGAGCAAACGTGCAAGTCCAAAATTCATATTGACCTTCTCTGTGATCTTAACAGGTGTGACATCACCGCAGGGGAGCACCTTGAGAACACGGACATCACCACCGTTCTCTACAGACTCCTTGAAAGCTGCTCTGATGGAGGCGTAAAGCCAGCAGGATGGTCGAGGCTTCACATGAATAGAATTCCACAGTGTTAGGAAAGTATTCACTCTTTGTACTTACTAGGAGTACAGATATGTATGTGTAAAAGAAGACTGTAGAGGAAGAATTATAATTGATCAGAAAATTAGTCGTCATGTGAAGTGAAGATACCCAAAATTCCTACTGCAGTACATGAACAAAGTATTTGTACTTTGTTACATCCCGCCACTAAATGGCAGGGGACTCTAGCCGTGCTCCTGCAGAGCAAGAGTCCTTTTCCTCTTCATTGGCTGGAGATGACCCCTCAGATGATGCCGCCGCCTCTCTGAGATCTAAATGTGTTCAGCTCCTCGTCTCTTCCCTCCACCCTGAACCGCCTAACCTGCACAAGGCCACAGAGCTGGCCACACAGATTGAGCAGCAGATCCGCGGCATCCACAAATGCAATCAAGTCAAATACAAAGCCTGTGTGAGAAGTAAAGTAGCCAACTTGAAGAATCCTAAAAACGGACATCTGCACCTGGGCCTGATGAGTGGGTCCCTAACGCCGGAGGCATTCGCCCGCATGTCAGTGGAAGAGATGGCCTGCGCCGAGCTCCAGAAACTGAGGGCGGAATACTCGTCTCGTGGAGTCAGCGAGCGGCAGCTCCCTCGCAGGGTCGAGGGGACGGAGACACGGCGGCTCCGCTGCGAACGCTGCGGCAATACAGACTGCAGGGTGACGCAGGTGAACCGCGGGACCCTCTTCCTGCCGGCGTGGGTGCGGCGTGAAAGCCCTGATGACCAGGCGATGACTTTTGTAACATGTAGCAGCTGTGGGCAGCAGTGGTACCACAGCGGATGGGTATGCCTCTAATTTTTGTTGTTGAGCCAGCTTCTATAGAAACTCTTGTAAACATTTTCTCTAGGCAATATCATTTCATCATTGCAAATTTCCCCACTGTGGGACTATTAAAGGCTTTCTGATTCTGATTTAGTCATGTCTAGATTGAACATCAAATCTAAACATGATGGTTTTTCTTTGAATGTAGCACAAATCTTCAGGAACTTTGCATACGGTTATTTTAAAAGTAAAAATTGGCTTTTGAGCATGAAATTTCAACATACCTCTTAACTCATTCACTTGCCAGATCATGTGCAAACGTGTCCACTCCAATGACCGTTTTTGTCATTGTCACTCAAATTGCAGGACCCACAGAATATTGAGTTTTATGAGTCTATAAACATTCAATGCAGTGTAAGAAACCTCAGACTCTCTTCTTTCATTTGAAAGAAGTACATTCCTAACTGCAAATTTCCCCATTGTGGGACGAAGAAAGGTTTTCTGATTCTGATATGGGTCTGGAGTTATGTGAATACAATGCAATCCATACATATTGGTTTATATCGCGCTTTAACAACAGCTGAAGCTGGAACAAAGTGTGAAGATGGAAAAAGGAAAATGCTGCCCCCTCATGGAAGGGAAAAACTTTGCCAAAGGTCAGACCAGACCTTTATCTGACCCCGCAAGACAAACAAAAACCCAAACAAATTCGGGAATGGCGCTCCACTTTATATTTTCAATTCCTGAATAAATTTGGGGATGGCAGTGAATGAGTTAAAGTTTTCAATTACCCAATAGTGTACTGGGGGACTTCAACATACCTAAAGAAAACCCACTCGAAACCCCACACAACACCACACAACATAAGTCAAACCTGGGAACTCAGTACTGTGAAGTTGTTGTGCTAACCGCTAGTGTGCCGTGCCACTTCATGGGCACAAATATTTTTTTTTAAATAATAAAATGCTGGCCGCATTACCATCGCATCTCATGTGATCAGGCATATGACCTTCCGAGGAAATGGCCAGCATGTGAGTCTTTCAAAGGGAAACAGCCTGAGATCCTCTCAATATGCAGCTTATCTGCATGAGGGTCGCAAATCGGGTGGGTCAAGACAGGCATGTGAGGGGTCAACCCTAAATCTGGAGTGGCCATTATGCTCCAGCACATTTTACTATTGTTTTGTTTGTTTGTGTTGACTGAACAAATGCATATTTTCATGAAAGCTATTGTTGTTTTGTTTTTCGCAATTCACTTCCAGACATGTGCAAAAAATGTGTCCCCTCCAGTGCCAGGGTTTGTGTCATTTTCACTCAAATTGCTGGATCCACAGAATATTGAGTTTTAGGACTACATAAACATTTAATGCAGCATAAGAAACCTCAACTCTCTTCTTTCATCAGAAAAAAAAGAGTTAATTCTTAATTTATATGGTTCCGGAGTAATATGAGGTGCAAGTAGGATCGGCTATACAAAAGGCAAATGCTGCCCCTTCATGGAAGGGAAAAAAACATTGCCAGAGGTCTTACCGGCGCTTTATCGGCACCCCCTGCCGCAAGACAACCCAAAGCCCAAACAAATTCAGGAATAGCAGTGAATGAGTTAAGTGTGTGACTACACAAAACATAAACTATGAAGTTGATCAAATTCAATTTGCTGTTTCTTGCTCTAAACTACTAATAGAAACCTTAAAGGACAACCAAAGTCACTTTTTGGTTTTTTAACTGACACCAGAAAAACGTTTTATAGCATCTAAAATACCCAAAACACGCAGTATGATATTTTTAGTCAAATGCAAAACACAAAAAAAAAATAACTTAGTGTCCAAAATCTGCAAAAAAATTGAGCTGCGAATTGGGCCTTTTCAGAAAGTCCCGGTCCAGTTCATGACGTCACGCCAAGACGTCTTGCATTGCTAGTGAATCAAAACAATGGCTTCAGATTCAGAGAATATGCTTTCTTGTTCCACATCCAGTGATGAATATGATTCAAATAGTTCTGAAGAGGAAAGCATACATGTTTGCAATCGATTAAAGAATTTATTTGTGCCATTTTGAGGCAACATTGGGGGAAAATCTCTCACCCAAAAAAAGAGGCACAAAATGGCAACCTCCTGTGGCCACCTCCGTTTACACAGGCTGATAAATTCCTTATATGGCGCTTGGACGCCCTATTCTGGCATCTTTTGGGTGCAACACGAGATCCCCAGACCAAACAAGTACAGCAAAATACATTGACGTGATGGAAGGACCGCTACAATGCGTCTTTTTTTACGGTAAAAGGCGGTCCTTTAGTGACGTCACGTACGGACTCGTCACCAACCGAGTCTTAAAACATAAAATATAGCTATATGCGGTGGAATCTTTGTAAAATACGCTCAGTAGAAGTCATTTGAAGCCATTTCTCCGGAGACGTCAGTTGTCCTTTCAATACATGTGTTATTACTTTTATTGGACACATTTCTGTACTACAGCGGAAACATATTACACCAAAAAATAATTCTGAATCCAAATCCAAAAAGGCTAGTTGGTTCTCTTTAATGTCCTCACGAGTAAATTTAACTACCAGTTACTAAACTACCAGTAAGACTTTAGTCTGCTGACGAAGTTTCTTGGATAAGAAGCAAAACGTCCGACACCTTCAAAGAAGTACAGATGACGGCTGAAGAAACCTTTTTTTTTTTTACAGCGGAAACATATTACACCAAATATCCATCCATCCATTTTCCATACCGCTTATTCCTCATTAGGGTTGCAGGGGGTGCTGGAGCCTATCTCAGCTGTCTTCGGGCATGAGGCGGGGGACACCCTGAATTGGTTGCCAGCCAATCGCAGGGCACACAAAGACGTACAACAGTCACTCTCACACTCACACCTCCGAACAATTTTGAGTGGCCAATCTGCCTGCCACGCATGTTTTTGGAGTGTGGGAGGAAACCGGAGGACCCGGAGAAAACCCCCGCGGGTCCAGGGAGAACATGCAAACTCCACACAGGGAGGCCGGACTGGGACGCGCACGGCGACCTCTGCATTGTGAAGCCGGTGTGCTAACCACACGACTACCGGGCCGCCCTTACACCAAATATAATTCATCAAAATAAATAATGCAGGAATAATTCTATTTCTCTCCATATCCACGATAAGCGAATTTAATGATAGTCCACATCCAATGCGCATGTGAGATGATGACAAAGGGCCTATTTTTCCCTACTGTGTAAAACAATCAACTGTGGAAACTTGCACATGACGAGTAGAGGCGTGACCCAGACACACGCCGCATATGAGCGACCTCGGAGTTGAGACAGGCGCCCAATGTCATGTTGCTGACCTCCTGGACGAGTTCCTCGATCGGCTGAATGGAGCAAGTCAACGTACAAGGTAGGGTTCCGTCCTCGGAAATGTCCCACTTGCAAGGTTGAGATGAAACCGCAGCATGAAGATAATTTCTTTCATTAATTTTCCGATATGATTTAAATTCACAAGGGACGCGGGAGATGCTAGGGCCTATCCCAGCTGTCTTCCCCCAGTAGGTAAGGGCCACCTTGAACCAGTTTCCAGCCAATCGAAGATATTCATATTAAACCCATTTGCTGATGTCTTTGCATGCAACTAAACTGAAACAAAAAGTTAAGCTCTACATATTTCAAAAATAATGTGTAGTGATGGGCAGTAACGTAGTACAAATAGGTTACCTGTCTACTTTAGCAAATTTGTCTGGAATCATCTGGTCAATCATTCTGGTTTTATTGAAATCAGTGAATCTTTGGCATTTTAACCATATGTCAAAGCAACCGGACGTGGTAAAATTTTATCAGAAAAAAAAAAAAACAAATCAAACCAATGCTAACTAGCCCGAAATGTGTGGCAACATACGTATATATTTTTTCTTCACAGTGATCAAAACTATGACAGTTAATAAAAGCAGGAAGTTTGTTTATACAAGTGTTTTTTTTTTAGTTTTGCAGAAAAAAAAAAAGTCACAGGAAGCCAGCATTTTCACGTGACAGCTGCAATCTGGTGTTTAAAGGTCTGCCGCTCGAGGCTGCTAACTTTCAGCAATAGGATGACATCTAAAATACCCCCACCCCCACTCCCACTATCTGAGCTCACGAGGTTCTTGGTCATGCTGGAACCCAACCCAGCGATCTTGGGGCTGTAGGCGGGGTACACCCTCAACTGGTTGCGAGCCATTCCCAGGTCAAATCGAGAAAAACACCCATTCACAGTCATAACTCCGGACAATTTAGAGCAGGGGTGTCAAAGTCATTTTTTGCCGCGGGCCACATTGTAGTTATGGTTTCCTCTCGAGGGCCGTTATGAATTTGGGGAACCCATTAGAATGTTTAAATCCCTTCAAATATTACATAAAGAGCACACAGCAAATTAATGAATAACTCGTTTTCAAATCTGAAGTCAAGAATAATGACTTTTATTGTGGTTGACATCCAAATATTATGAAATTTTGGCTCAGATTTCATCATGGAATTTAACAAGTTTGATTTGCTTTCGCGGGCCGAAAAAAATGTTGTGGCGGGCCGGATTTGGCCCGCGGGCCTTGACTTTGACACCTGTGATTTAGAGTGTTCCATTAATCTTCCATGTATATTTCTGTAATATAGGAGGAAACTGGAGTACCCAGAGAAAACACATGCATTTGTTTTCGTAATGCTAAAAAATCCAACGCGCCTCTTGTGTTTAAGCACATGTTTGTGATTCTTTATATTGTGTGTTTCGTTAACAGTAAACTCCCGGCATTAGAAAACAACCCTGTCTTTAATTGTTTTGATCTGTGTTGGCAACATTTAATCATGTGATCTTTTGCTTCAACAGAGGATTGAAACGCCTGCTGCCACTTGCCTGAAGACTGGCCGCAGTCAAAGCCATGGCTCCCAAGTCATCTTTGTTCAAGGTCATTCTATTAGGCGATGGCGGTGTGGGGAAGTCCTCCCTCATGAACCGCTTTGTTACCAACAAATTTGATTCCCACCTCTTCCACACCATCGGCGTGGAGTTTCTCAACAAGGAACTAGAGGTGGACGGCCAAAGTATCAGCCTGCAGATCTGGGACACGGCAGGTCAGGAGCGCTTCAGGAGCTTGCGCACGCCCTTCTACCGCGGCTCTGACTGCTGCCTGCTCACCTTCAGCCTGGATGACGCGCAAAGCTTCCACAACCTGGGCAACTGGAGGAAAGAGTTCATCTACTACGCTGACCTCAAGGAGCCCAACATGTTCCCCTTTGTTGTGCTGGGTAACAAACTGGATGTGGACAAGCGGCAGGTGTCGAAGGAGGAGGCGCAGCAGTGGTGCCGCAACAATGGAGGACTGGCCTACTTTGAGACCAGCGCCAAAGATGCGACCAATGTGGCATCTGCCTTTGAAGAGGCGATTCGGCGAATCCTCGCCCTAGACAACCGCGCTGAACATCTCATCCACACCAACACGGTGGACTTGAGTATTAAAAGAGGCTCAGATCCCAGCTGCTGCTGAAGTGGTCTCACTTTTGGGTACCCTCCCCTCTTCCCCATCCAAACAAAGCAAAACGCCTGACACCTTCAAAGAAGCACAGATGACGGCTGAAGAAACCTTTTCATCGATGGACCACTCCTGTACGACTGAGAGCGTACACAGACGTATTGAAACCTTATGCCAACTTTGCTTTGATCATTGAGCTGGTATATTCACTCATACACTGCCATTCCTGATATTTTTCGGGAATTGAAAAGCATGAGCATTGTGCAGCACCATTGCTGAATTTGTTCGGGTTTTGATTTTTCTTGGGAATAAGAATTAACTCTTTTTTTGTGATGCAAGAAGGGTCTCAGGTTTCTTACGCTGTATTTTGCTGGAATTTGAGTGAAAATGACAAAAACCCTGGACCTGGAGTGGACACATTTTTGCACATCGTCTGGTAGCGAATTAATATTTTTATAAATACAGTAAAGTCTCATTATATCGATATTCTCGGGAGTCGGAAAAAATATCGATATAACCGGACTATCGATATATCCGATCCTGCGGCATGTAAATTTTCTCCTTGCGTTCATAGAAATAGTATCGTAATAAGCAGTACTATCGATATAGCCGATATCGATATAATGAGACTTTACTGTATGTCCTCTGATAGAATTAAGATAAACAACCCCAAAATAATGTATGGGTGCATATAGAAAGAAGTCACGTGATTTCATCTGAGTCAAATCCATCCATGAACCGATTTAATGCAAGGGTGTGACTTAACGTCAGTTGAAAGAAAATGAAAGTCAATCAATAAAGAGGCAGGAGACAACGATGACACGATAATAAAAATACCGGTTTTACTAGAGAAGGTTACAAAAATCATCACTGTAGAGCAGTCGTAAAACTATTTCCAACTTAAAAATAAAAAGCATAAGGAAACACCTACATAGACTACATTGCCATCAAAGTACAATGGATATTTTTTCTTTTTTTTTCTTTTTTAGAAAAGGGGGAAAGGGTAGGGGTGCAGAGGAAGTGGGGGAAAACACCGCCTACCAAAGTTGTCATACTTGACTACACATCACCTGAAAAAACTGCAAAGACAGTCATGTCTCCTTCATGCAAATAACAAGGAAACAACAACACCCTGACATGAATTGTCTGACGGGAAATGGAAGTTTTCCTTTACATCTACCTGGCGGCAGAGGACGCATCTTGATCAAACAAAGCACACATGGCAATAAAGTCCTTTTTTTCCCCCAATACAGAATAGACAGCTGCACACGTGGACAAAACTGACATGCTTCATTCATCTCATCAAATTGTATTTTTACTTATTTCTTTTCAGGGTTGATCATCAATTTTACAGTCAAATTTATGATTATGAAACAATACAAAATGAATGTATGAAAATTCCTGACTTGTTTTGTTCAGAGTGTAAACATCCAAAAACAGTCTGTGGTTCATCTGAGAGGCGTAAAGAAAGACAGTATAGAGAGAAAAAAATAACACTGTAGTGCACTGACGAGTCACTCTTTTGGCTGGTCATTAAAAAAAGACACAGATTGATAATTAATACAGAATAACAACAACTCAGCTGCCTAATACTCAAAACGGATAAATTCTTTCACATTTTCAATGTTTATATATAACAAGAACCTCGATCCTACATGTCATGACTGCACTGTATCCCTCACACAATATAATTATTGAAGATGTTTCTTTACAACTGTAATATCAAGCGCAGATCTAGTAAACACATAAAGGGAAAGTATGTTTGGAAAGAAATAATAAATAGCATGGACAAAAAAATGTATTGTATTGTATTTGAGTCAATGTTAATCTTTTCGGGTGATAAAAGTATTTACAGTTGGGACTCTTTCCCAAAAGGAGATCAATGTAAATTCATATTCTATTAAGAAGTGCTATAAATTCGTGATTCCCAAACAATGCTGGGGGGAATTATTGAATTTCAACCTAATTTCCTACGAATTGATTCCAATTATATTGGAATCAAAATTATTTTGACACCTGAGGTGTTTAGGCTCCGTCAACCTTTTGGGAAACGTTTACTTGCAAAGATGATCTGGAGAGCAGAGAGTTAGTTAGACATCGAACATCGCAAGCAAAGTCAAATGGAACCACATGATTAATTCTCAAATCAGGACAGTTTGGAGATAAAATTGGAGACAATTTTTTTTCCCAAGTGTTTGACCAGGGCTAATTCCTATTGAGACTTGGGTGACCATTACGTCGATCGCGATTTACTGGAAGGTCTAGGACTGGTCTCAAGTCCATCTCGAGGAGGGTGTAGGGGGAAGAAAAAACAAAAAATAAAAAAAATATAACATTTATATATCTGTGTGCATTTCAATAATATACTTTTTTGTTGAAGATTTTTCTACCAGATCACATTCACAAAAAGTGTTTAAAAATAAAATTTTAACCTACAGTGGCACGTGACCGGAAGCTATTTGCTCTCGGCATTTGCAATTGCGGCTTGTGTTTAGAGCTGTTGCCATATTCAGTGCCTTTTATTATTATTATTATCAGTCGACATTCATTTCGTTTACAATTCGCCGATGGCACTGGGAAAGAATGGCAATCTGGAGGGCCGAGGTATTTTGAAAACTCTACGCATGAGCTACAATAGTTAGCTGGCTGCTCAAGTGACGTCACATGCATTCACGTCAAGTCTTCCATTATGGTTGGCAAGAAATCCTTTTCTAAACTTATCAACTCTTTTTTGTACTTAAATTTTCTCCTTCTTTCATCAAGGGGCTGTTCTGGCTCTTGCTCATCAATGCATGGGGTGCAAGTGCGCGTGTATGCGCATGTGCGCAGTAACGGGTCGATCGCGGGTGGTTGGTTGCTCTATCTTCGATCAAAAACGTTTGGGCACCCTGATTTAGACCATTTGAACGTGAACGTCATTGTTAAAATGGTTTTTATGTCCGTATTTGAATGATTGTTTTTGTTTGGAGCACAAAACATGCCACATTTTTTTTGCGATGACAACTCTTAGCTTTGTCTAAATGAATGAATATTAAAATCCATCGTCCGTACATTGGAGCGGAGGTAAGCGTTTCCCAAAATGCCAACTCATGTATGACAATACTGCCTTAAAGGACAACCGATGTCTCCGGACAAGTTGTGTCCATAATTTGTATGGCTTCAAATGACTTCTACTGGGCGTATTTTAATAAGATTCCACCGCATATAGCTATATTTTACGTTTTAAGACTCGCGCTGAACATTCAGGAAGTCTTGTTTTTGAGTTGGTGACGAGTCCTTACGTGACGTCAGAATAGGACCGCCTCCTGACCGTAAAAAAGACGCATTGTAGCGTCTTTCCATCACGTCAATGTATTTTGCTGTACTGTTTTTTTTGAAAACCCTATTTTACATCCAAAAGCCGCCAGCAGAGGGAGTCCAAGCTCCATGGAAGAATTTATCAGCCTGTGGAAACGGGCTGATTCATTCCTCACAGCTCGGTGGCCATTTTCTTGCCTCTTTTTGGGTGAGACATCCCCCCCACCCGTTTGCCTCAAAATGACACAGAATAAATTATTTAATCGATTGCAAACATGTATGCTTTCCTCTTCAGAACTGTTTGAATCATATTCATAACTGGATGTGTAACAAGAAAGCATATTATCCAAATCTGAAGCCATTGTTTTGATTCTCCAGCAATGCAAGACGTCTTGGCGTGACGTCACGAACTGGGGGCAGGACTTTGTGAAAATGCCCAATTCGCAGCTCATTTTTTTTGCAGATTTTGGACACTAAGTCATTTTTATTGGTGTTTTGCATTTGAATAAAAATATCATACTGCATGTTTTGGGTATTTTTGAAGCTATAAAACGTTTTTCTGATGTCAGTTAAAAAACAAAAAAGTGACATCGGTTGCCCTTTAAAATGGCTGGATTTGCTTAGGGGACAGTGTTTTTTCTCGTTATTACAATAACAATATTTTGAACATCTGCAACAAAAAGTCATCAATGTAGAGTAAAATGAAAAGAAGCAAAATGAAACAAACCAAAAAAAAGAATGTCAAAAACATAAGATCTCAAGAGTACCCGGCGTTTTCCATAAGTATTAAAAAAACAACACCATCCGCACACATTCACACAATATATTTATATTCATATATATATATGTATATAAAACATCAAAAAAAGAGAGGAAGTTGATTGCTGTCTGGCTTCCACATGGCAGGCGCTGACAGTAAACAATGTTTATTTCGGCCGTGCGTTGAGAGGATGTGGGCGAGTAAGTACATTAGTCGAGCCACTCGGACAAGATGCCACCCAACATCCAGAAGATGCTGTGTAAAACCAATGGACTGTATGTGAGCACAGACGAACTCTCTTATGCAGAAGCTTGCTTTTTCTTTTCCTTTTTCTTTTCCTTTTTTTAAGGGGACGGGTTGGGCTTTCGCGTATCTTCCTGACCCCAATTCTGTTCCCTTCTGGTGGGAAAACACACCCACTCCACCAAACATTGCAGAAGGGAAGAGCATAGAGACTCAGGAGATGGTGGGATTATTGACTACAACTAGGGTGTTTTTTGTTGTTATTTATTTTATTTTTTATCATAAATTCTATGGTGGTTTAAAGTGTCAGGGGTCAAAGGAGAAATGGGACATGCTAGAAGAAGAAGCAGGGTCACCGACCCTTATGAGTAGGATGATGAGTTCTGTCCTTCTTTGGAGCGTGCCTCTGCCTCCAGGTCTTGGTCATCCTTAGTCTTGATGTCCTGGTAGTCGTGCGTAGAGACAGCATTCTTCAGGTAGGCCCAGTTGGCTGACAAGATCATCAGGTAGTGAATCTGAGGAAAGACAAGCAAACTTTTGCCATGGACCCTTTGCAGTGTTGCAGCGGGCTGAAGGATTCCACATTTTAAAGCTGAATTTGGCTACCTACAACATTGTTAGTTATTAAGAGTTTACAAGACCTGGATCTTTTTCTGCAGAGCACCAATCAGCAAATTAAAAAAAAGATTATTGTGTGTTTTTAGCTTGAACACTCAGAATCAGCATTAAGTAATGGAGTTCTCAAGCCCTTTGGGCCCAGTTACCACTTACAGCAGAGATGTCATACACATTTTTAAAATTCTCTAATTATGGCTTGTGTCCCCATGTCTTTGACTGCACGTTTCAAAATATATAAAACTGTCAACAGCCACTTTTAATCATATAGCTTTATGTGTCCTTATTTTATTCTGGATCCATCTTTTACAAATCTCGACTGCTTTTCTACCACATCCGTTTTTTGAGATATTTTCTTTTTTGTTGTGGTTTTAGATTAGTTTAGATTGGATTAGATTAGATTACATTAGATTATCCATCCATCCATGCATGGCAGGTAGATTGAACACTCGAAATTGTCCTTAGGTGTGAGTGGGAGAGTGACTGTTGTTTGTCTCTGTGTGCCGTGATTGGCTGGCAACCAATTCAGAGTGTCCCTCGCCTCGTGTCCGAAGACAGTTGCTATAGGATCCAGCAGCCCCCGCGACCCTAGTGAGGAATAAGCGGTACGGAAGATGGATAGATTAGATAAACCTTTATTAGTCTCACACGGGAGAAAATTATATTGCACAGCAGCAAAATGATGAAAGGAAGAGGGAAGGAAAAGAAGAACTAGAAAAACAAACTACATGAGCTGCTTTCAAGGCAGCCGCTCTCGCAGCGCCATCTTGAAGTCAAAACAGCAACAAAAAAAGCCCAAAAATAATAAATAATATAACAACACAAAGACACAGGCACTCATTCAATATTAAACTATTTCTGCACCCTCTTTGTTGTATGAAGCATTTCTAGATGAAAGAAGAGAGGATCAAAGCGTCCTTTTTACGAGTGGATCTTGGCGAAATGTGCACGTCTGCGACAAACTAAGTTTTGAAAGCAAACACAAAGTTGTAACATCTATTGGCGAAAGGAGATTGTCTCACATCTCCTGTCCCACGTAAATCCGCTTCAATTCCAAGCTGCAAGTTTGACTGAGAAAAATGTAGCACACTCCAGATTTTACCATGCAATGTCATTTGTAGCTGTGATGTTTCAGAAAAAACACCTGTTGCTGAACCTAATTAATGTGGAACCGAGAAAAAAGACAAGGGCAGATTCGGAATTCGTGCAAAAAAAAAATTGAGTAAAATATAGCTGCATCCCCGATTAAAGAATGTAGACATTTATTGACAAGAGGTTTTTGACTACCCCCCAAGTTATGGTTCATGGACTCATGTTTGTGAAATGGTGGCAGATGAGATTTGCATCACAGTCACAGATAGCCTGTGGAACTGGGTCAACACTGGCCAATTATAGTCCTTATCCCAAAGAAGGTTTGTGTATGCTCTGTACAAAGTCTCACATTGAATGAGGAGGAAATAAACAGGCCTTTATCGGATCTTAAAACAGAAACAGTGACCCCCCCTGCACACACATGCCCACAAGTGGTCAGGTGGGGAGAATTTAATCCTGCGGCTTTACGCGCTGAGCGAGAGAAAGGCAGTGTTGCTATGGAAACAGATAATGGCACCATGCATATTAAGAGATCGAGAGGGGCTCACCAGTGCGATGAGAGTCGCTCCAGCACCGGCAAATGCAACAATGTAGAGGTGGTAGGACAGGTAGAACTACAATCCAAAACAGATTTTGAGTTAGTGGCAGAAAGAAAAAAGATCCAACCAAAAGAAATATCCTGCTGAACATTATCTCACCTCACTGGTGTTACAAATATCTCCCAGAGCAGCACCACAAGCTTTTCCCGGTGTCGCATTCCAGGGAATGATACCTGTGGGAACAAAACCTTGAGTCGGGCGAAAATTGTTTCCTTTTCTTTGCTCATCCCAAAAATTCTAACATCGAGTGCATGGGAATCCAATTATGCAGGCAATGAAGAGCATGGCTGGCTTTGACTTTAATGTGATCTGTGTCCCACATGGGAGGCGAGCCAGCTGTGCCTTACATGTGGGTCACATACAGTACACTGGGCCATCAAAAACACACAGTGGGATAAATACAGAGTGGATTTGCAACCAAATCCAATCAGGATTTCTATAATCTCAATGTATTTTGCGTAGCTATTAGAATTGAAAGGCAACTGAAACAACTGGGTGTCACAGACAATAATGTCGTAGAGTAAAAATATTAAAATTACATCACTCCGTCTATTTTAGCAATCTAAATTTAACAATGGAATATAGCCTAATCATCTTCCTGATCATTCATCAGTCATTTCCGGCTTCACAGTTGTAGTTAAATTACCGAAGGTGTCAGCAACGTTATATGTGCTAAATGATGTTAGTGCCACCTACCATATTGCCTGACATCCACACAGATGGAGTCAGGCGAGGTGATGTTGGAGTCTGGGGATCTCATGGCGGCACAGGTATTCCACATGTTGAAAAAGAGGAACACCGGGATGGCTGTGAAGCCAAAGATGGCGAGGAAGGCCAGGGCGAGGATGTAGGTCAGGAACATGAACTGGACAGAGCAAAGAAACGAGGCTCCCTGATTCCTTTCGTTATCAGACCTGAAGACTTGGGTTGTTGGGTATAAAGAGCTTAACACTTAAAGGCCAGTGGCTGGTGCTCCATTTGCTACCTGGGCCTTCAGGTGAAGACTTACCTGACTTCATCCAACCTCTTAGTATCACCACTGCCCCAATTATGGGACCGAACAAAACAATACAAAAACGGACACAATAGATTGCCACTAAGACGATGAAGGTCCTCCTGGAATTCCCCAATGTTCAAAGAATTTCAACGGTTCCATTAACCTGCCAGACATTTTTTGCAAATGTGGGAGAAAATCAGAGGACCCGGAGAAAACCCACTCCGTGGAATAATACCTGAATACAATTTGAGTTGTAAATGTAGGTCAATGCTTCTGATATAGTGTGGTGAGTGAATGCTTTCCTGGCCATGTCGGCTCACCACTGTTTAAGGGTTCAAGCACAAATTGGACATCTGCAGCAATCAGCGTAATCAGACTAGAAAGGACAAACTGTGCCAGTTTTATCCCCAAGGGCTCAAGTGTGCACAAGTGCGGAACCAACCGCACTTGGGGTGTGTGAATGCATGAGCAAGACATACGAAGGCGGTGATACAGCGTCCGCACACGGTGGTCTTGAAGTCACTCTGCAGCTCCTTCTTAATGGCGCTAGTGGTGTAGAAGCCCTCACCCAGCAGGATGAGTGCGTACACGAAGAAGAAGGAGGCAATGCCATAGATGATGTACTGAAAGATCTGAATGCTGGACATATGGAAACACGAGGAAGAGGTTAAGTGAAGCAAGGGTTGAACTTTCCGAAGCATTTAGCAAGGGCCAAGACTTACACCATGGTGAGGTTGGCATGGTCGCTGGTGATCCTGGAGAAGTGGTTCTCCAGCATGGTCAGGGTGCCGGTGAGCGCTACGTGGCCGCAGCCACAGAACAGGGCCACACCGGAGAAACAGAGGATCGTCGCCACCAGAGAAGCGTAAGGCACCCCGCCCAAACACTTGATGCAGCACTCGAAGCATCCTGCAGGAGGCAGCAGTGGTTATCACAGATACTATTTGGAATGAGGAGAGGAGCAAGATGGGCTTGAATTGGTGGAAATCATCACGATTGTTCACGATTGGCGAAGATTTAGACGGCAGTGCGGAGCTGCCAATGTGGAGTTAACATATTTTGACAAGCAAATAAATTTGACCGTACCCACTACTCAAACAATGTTTACTTGCTTTGTGTTTTAACAGATTGGTATCATGTCGGCGAAATCCTTAACTCATTCACTGCCATTCATGATTTTATTGCGAATTGAGAATATAGCCCGGAAAAATAGAGAGGGTTGTGTCAGGAAGGGCATCCGACGTAAAAGCTTGGCCAAAACAAACATGCGGATCAAACCTCTAAAGATGGAGGACACTGATTTGCTGTGGCGACCCCGTCAAGGGAAAAGCCGAAAGGAAAAGAAGAAGATTGCGTATTGAAAATATGATGTAGACCGCTTAGGTGCCGATAAAGTACTGGCCAGACCTTTGGCAATGTTTTTCCTTCCACAAGCGGGCAGCATTTCCCTTTTTTTCCCATGGTAGCGCTTTGTACCAGCTTCAGCTTGTTTTAAATATTATATAAAATAATGTATGTATTGCATTGTATTTTGGACAGCCACCCTCATTTTAAACTCATATAACTCCAGATCCATATAATTTAGGAATTAACTCTTTTTTTCTGATGAAAAGAGAGAGCCAAAGGTTTCTTACGCTGCATTGAATGTTTATGTGTAGTCAGGTAAAACTGAGTTTTCCCTCATTTTATTTTACAGTCGTATCTTACAGGAGAAATACTATGTATATTGAGTGAACGCTGGCGCTTGTGGCTGCCGCTGCTCACCCACAGAAAAACTTATCCTGTGACTGTAAAGTGACCTTGAGAGTTTTGAAAGGCGCTTATAAAAAATGCATTATTATTATAATTAGTATATCCAAGGATCAACAAAATGTCAATATAGAATACAGTACTTTATTTTGGGTTATTTTAAATCAATTATAAGATTATACTGAAGTAAATATGAAGCAAGTTTGGTTGTAGAAAAGGGCGATACATCTCACTCAAATACAGAAAACTGCGATAAATTGCTTGTCAACCCTAATAACAATGGTAGGCAAGAATTAAAAAAAAATCAATAAAGAACAAAATTCTGGAGGAAAAGGGGGGATGTCTTGTCAATGTGCATAATATTTTTTTTAAATTAATTAACGGCCGTGTATTTAACTTCTATGGTAGTACTGGTCGAATAAATACAAAAAGAAATCAATGCCAGGTCGATGCTTGCATGCAACTATAGTATTCAAGTATTTTAGGTTGACACAGTGTAAACATTCCTAGTCCGCTAGCTTAATGCTAAAACATCACGAGAAACCCAATTGCCAGGTAAAAAAATGGAATCACTTTCAATTCTTGTGAAACTTATTTGGTTGAATCTGCATCACTGTTATGATGGTCCTGCGGATGCCTGGTTGTGCACATCAGGAGCCTTTTAGGTGCAAAACTGCCGATTGAACTAGTAATCCCTGCCATTTGTTGAGTCTCCCCAATGTACTGCTCTTTACAATTTTCATTCTTACAATGTATGGAATAAACTACATTACTTTGTTTTTCATTTTGCCTATCTTTTGGATGCACTATTTTTGCCTTAATTATCGGTTTGAAATAAGTAGGAATTTTATGTTGCCAAAGGACTCTTTGTATTTTTCAGAAACTCCTATGTACGGTACTGCTACTCCTCTCCTTTTAGAATCTTGAGAATTATTGGTTTCGTTCGCTATTCTTTCTTTCTGACATTTGTTGAATGTGAGGGTACCCACAGTTAGTGAGTGCTCTCCTGATATGTTTTGACTCCTTTTCTCTACCTTCAGTGCTAGTTGCTGGTATTGGTCAGTGTGCGGCCTTCCTAAAGACTTCTGTTTTTAGCGCTCTGTCCTCTTTTATAATTACTTTACAATCCAAGAAGGCTAGTTGGTTCTCTTGAATGTCCTCACGAGTAAATTTAATGTTGAAGTCTACAGAGTTGAGATGATCTGTGAAGGATTGAATTTCTTGTTTCTTAATTATGACAAAAGTATGTCCACATATCTAAACCAGTGTCTAGGTTTTGTCCCTGGGAAGGATGTGAGGGCCTGTTTCTCCATCTCTTCATGTAAAGATTAGCCACTATGGGTGAAACTGGTGAGCCCATAGCACAACCATGGATTTGTTTATAAAATTTTTCCCGAAATTGAAAATACGTAGTATTAAGGCAGATTTCTAATAATTGGCAGATGTTCCGGTTTAGTTTGGTTCTTTCATGCAGAGAAACATCCGCCAGCAGTCCTCACCACTGAGATGACAGATGTAAAGAGAGAAGTCACATCGTATGATGCCAAAGTTTCCTATTCTGTGTTACCAACCAACGGAGCTAAAATAGTTTTTAAATATTTGGCTACATTGTAGCTACAAACAATGGGTCGGAGGGGGAACCCTTCTTTATGTATTTTTGGCAGGCCATAGATACATGGCGTGGCCTCTCCCGGGTATAATCTAAAATACATCTGTTTATCTATATGTTTTCCTTTCTCTAGCTTTTGGAGACAGTCAATCATTTCTTTCTTGTATCTATTGGAAGGGTCCCTTTTTAGTTGCGTGTTAGAATCACTGATTAACCTATTTATTTTGTCTTCATAATCCAATGTGACTTTATCAACTCGCAGGGATAATACTAGTGGGCCTCAATCGGCAGTACATTTGCACCTAAAAGCTAGCAACCATCATTTGACGACAATGAGGTTAAAATCTTAGCGAAAGAACTAAAACAACAAAATCCCATTAAACCGGTCTGGTGGTGTGCAATTTGGATCGTTCATACAATAGCCTGCTCAGGCAAAACAGGTTAGGCAACTTTCGCAATGCTGATGAGGGTCGTTATGCTGATGAGGTGATACCGGGGGGAGTGGGTGTAATAGGCCAATCGTTAGTTGTAGGAACAATCAGTGGGGCCACAGGGGGGGGGTCCCGCGCCCCCCCCCCCAACCTGAGAGTAGGGACCTATCATAGTCAGTCAGACTTTAGTTCGCTGACGAAGCCTCTTGAATGAAACGTCCGAAACCTTCACTTTTGTACAGATGACGGCTGAAGAAACCTTCTCATCGATGGACCACTCCTGTACGACTGAGAGCTTACACAGACGTTTTTTATTGCATTATTTATTTCTTGAGTTATTTATTATGTTTTTTCTAAAACTAAATTTGGTGATATATTGCTGGAGGCTCGAACAGGTGAATCTTTTTTTAAGATGTTAATAGCTCCCCAGTGCTCAGCTGTCCCATCTCCTGCCTTTGGTCTGAAAGAAACATCTCCAAAGATTTCCCCACACCACCACCACCACCACCACCCCCACTTCTTATGACCAGATGGTATGAATAAGTCATATCCTGGTGCTAAATAAATGATTGTAAAGCAGAGTAGATCTTTTCTAGGGCAGTCACGAAGCAGCACTTGTGTGTTCTCCCTCTGAAATGCTGGGATGGACCTGCATGCTCCCGAATCATCACACAGTTCTCCTCCGCGAATGAACATCAACAGTCAAGAGAATCAAGAGCAACAGGGGAAGGCGGGTGGAGTCTTATGTAACCAATTGTTAAAAATAGATTCTTCAGCAAAGTAGGAATTTTGTCAGGCAGAAAAATAGGATAAAAGAAAGTGTCCTTTGTTCTGTGTTTCCATGGCGACCTGCTCTATTTGGCAACCTCAATTCACCATTAGCTTTTTGTATGCTTGAGAGTTTGTTGAATTGAGGCATCCAGGGAAAACAAATATGAACAGGCCTCAACCGATTAATCGACTGATTTTAGCTATTTCATAAAAGCCAACAAAAGCTTGTAATGGGCAGCATTTTCACAGCCCCGCTATGTTCAGCGGAAAGGTTAGTGCAGTTGGACAGTGTGCGGGTGGATGGATGCCTGGCTTGAGGAGCCCGCGATGAGAAGAAAGGAGCGTCTATGCATATGTGGAACTGTCGCAGCTTGGAATTGAAGCGGATTTACGTGGCACAGGAGATGAGAGACAATCTCTTTTCGTCAATTGATGCTACAGCTTCCTGTTTGCTTTCAACATTTAACTTGTAGCAGACGTGCATATCTCACCACGACGTCCCTGATCCACTGGTGAAAAGGACCCTTTGATCATCTCCTCGTTCATCTACAACTGCTTCATACAACAAAGAGGGTTCAGAAAGTGCTTAAGATTGAATGACGGTCTGTGGCGTTTGTGTTGTGTCACATTGTTTGTTATTTACGTTTTTTGTTGTTGTTTTGACTTAAATATGGCGCCACGAGAGTGGCTGCCTTTACGGTAGGTCATGTATTTTTTTCTACTTCTTCCTTTGCTCTTACTTGGCTGCTGTGAAATTTACAGTTCTCCACTATGGGACTAATAAAGGCTAATCCAATCCATTGATCGCCCCACTTTTTTTTGGTTTAATTTTGCTCTTTACAACTTCCAACCAATATTCTCAAATTGCAGTGTGGCAGCTAGGTTTTGCCTGTAATTTAAATATTTTGTGTTGGGGACCCAAAACAAGAGTTATTTTATTCATTATATACTTTTCAAATTAATTGGTTGATGAATCAGTTACTATAATTTGATTTTGTGAAAGATCGGAATTGCCATCGGGCCTCCCCAAAAACCTGCTCAGAGCACATCACGGTGGGTGCCTTTTGAAAATGGACACCTGCACCTTTGCAGAACTGAGATGTTCTCTCCTCCGGAAGTGCAAAACCTCAAAGAGAAACATTGCTTGCTGATGCATGACAGAGCATCCAGTGAGGGCACAAGATTCACTTTCACACTCAACACAAGCCCGAGCTAAAACCCCCCGTCGGCTTTTATCACAGATCCCATCAATTGACTCAGACAGCTAATGACAGCTCTTCCACAGAATGAATAATCGACACGCACGGACTAGGTTCATCTCACTTGGAGATTGGTTTGCGGCATACACCAAATCAACATACATCTTGCAAAACCACAGCAAGGGCATGATTTGATTTTAAACCCCAAACTATCCTTTGAGAGTTTTTCATCGACCCGCCATTTTACACTCCTGTGGAACTGTGGTCCTTATTGATGGCTTTAAAAGAGCAAATTGATTTTTGCCTTCAAAGAGGGGAGGGAAGTTCATTGTAGCTTATCTGGCAAAACAATACTGATTTGGATGTGCACAAGATTTACCATATGTATTATTCATGGGGAAATAACGACAAGTTTAAAGAAGAAATTTACCTCAACCTTAATAGAATTTTGACTTCAAGAAGCTCTCATATATCTCTCATATAATCATATATCCTTTGATTTTCTGTGTTTTTGTTTGTTCTATTCTTCTTTAGAGATACAATCACTTTTTACATTTCAAGTTCAAGCGAAAAAAATATTCTTCCCACATGGTATGAACATCTTTAAATATACTAAAACGTAACTTTCAAACATATTCTTGCATCACAATATTGTATTATTGGGATGACTGTATATTGCAGAAAAGTGAATGCCAAGCCGTGGAACATTTGAGAGATAATGAATCGACATTCACTAAACTGGTCTTGAAATGTTCCGACAAGTAATGTCAATTTGCCCAAACATTTGTGGCAGCGACATAAAGTGACAGGCAGAACAACGTAAACATTTTCAATTGAAGCAACGGAAGCAATATATTCACTTTGTGATATCTTTATGTGAAAAAAAATACCTAAAGTCTGCCTTGGCCGAATGAAGATCGACAAAAAGCACAAGTTAAGTGCGAAATCAATGAGACTCTGTGGCCTACCCTGAAGGCTCAAAATGAGTGGTTTTACACTGCAGTTTGCAAGGCCAAATTTGCATTTTACACTACATTGAAGAGCAACATTGAGAACAACTGGTGAAGAAGAACCAATGAAACGCTGCCTAAAAGCTTTGCTAGCTTTACGTCACCTACTGCAGTTAGTCGGGCGTCTAAGGAATCTCTGCGTTATGTACGTCGCAGTAGTTATCTGACGCAGAAGCTTCGGCTTGCTACT
Organism: Hippocampus bargibanti; assembly: GCF_051943395.1. Classification (NCBI taxonomy): domain Eukaryota; kingdom Metazoa; phylum Chordata; class Actinopteri; order Syngnathiformes; family Syngnathidae; genus Hippocampus; species Hippocampus bargibanti. Next base: position 13,933,089 of record NC_142734.1, read on the forward strand.
AGTCCACTGAAACGTGTCGCAAAGTCACTCCTGAGTCAGTCATCATCACTTCCATGGTGACAAATAAAACTACATTTCTGACAAGTATTATTGACATGAAGAAAAAATATGGAGAAACTGTATTAAATACCTACTGTAGCTAACATAATATTGACACGGCTAGCGGGTTTACCCTGGAACCCTGTGATTGGATGGAACCGCTTAGCTGTATGACTTTAGCAGGAGCATTCATTTGATCCTGTGAGTGCTCAGGAGGGGAAAAAACAAAAAAGTGTGATTGGCGCTAGATTAAGTCATAGAGTTAAGACGCTCCCCTTCAAAGTATGCTCCTTATGATGAAGATTCTGCGTTGCATAACGGGCAAAAAGGTTTGTTGCATAATAGATTCAAATCTCATTAATGTTAAAGAAGAAGGGGGCTGGTGGGATGGTGGAGTGAAAAATGCTAGATTGGCCAAACTAACACTCCTCAGCCAGAAACGGGCCTGATCCTGGGAGAGGTTATTGGCGGTTGAGGCATGGGTCACCGCGGGGGTTGCAGTATCCTTCATTTGAGGTCCAATCTTCTCTGGGAGTCTTATTACCACAGTCAGAATATTAACAATAATAATGATACATTTCATTGAAGCGACTTTCAAAACTCTCAAGGACACTTTACAGTCACAGGATAAGTTTTTCTGCGTAAGACTTTGCGATAATCCTCCTTCGAGGTGACCTAATCACCACTTAATTCAAGACAACTCGGAGTCTGTAATAGAAACTACTTGAAAGCAAATCCACAATTTTTGGTTCTGTTGAGATGCAATATCTCCAAAGGCTTTACAAGGCAATAACTACCAGGTTTCTTTTAAACACACTCAGTCTATACCAGTATGCCTGTGGAAGTGGTTTGTGTCATGAGCCAGTTGACAGCGGGGCGGGGCCTCCGTTCCCGCCGCTCGCCAGCTGCTGTCAATTCCCTCCTCATTAACTGTGGACATTTAAACCCGACGCTGGCATCCACCCAGCGTCGGAAGATACTTCGCCTTACGCCAAGCTAGTACGTGGAACTTGTTACCAGTACGTTATTTGCTTCGCCCGAGGAATGATTTTAGCCACGAACGCGTTTGTTGTTTGCACCGCGTCGTAGGTTGTTTTGCACCCTCGTGTGCCACTTTATTTTCTTGGTTAGTGTGGTTGGGTGGATTGCCGCCACTCACCCACTAACATTGTCAGTTGTCATTTTGAGTTTGTTTCACGAGTTGTTTTCGGGTCCGCGTATTTTCGGACCCGCGCTTTATGTTAATAAATCCTTTGCCGGTACCCACGCCTCTGTCCTGCTCTACGATCCACCGCCTATACCACACGTTCCTGCTCGCCAGCTGCCACTGTCGCCGCCGGAGCGTGACAGAATCTTCCGACCAACATGGATCCTGCGGACAGTAACCGAATCTTCTCCGTCCTCGCTCAGCAGGCGGAGCAGCTCGGCCAAGTGGTGCCCGCCATCGCGGAGATCCGCCGCGACATCACCCGGTTAGCCCAACGGGTAGATAGACTTGAGGCCAGCGGCGCCTTCGTCGCGGGGGCCGTCCCTCCCCAGACTTTGAGCCGCGAACCCAACATCCCACATCCCACCCGTTACGGAGGGGAGCCCGGGCGCTGCGCGCAATTCCTGCTGCAGTGCTCCATAGTTTTCGACCAGCAACCCTCCGTATACACCACGGACGCGGCCAAAGTGGCTTACGTCACCAGCCTGCTTGCCGGACCCGCAGCCGCTTGGGCGTTGGCCGTCTGGGAATCTCGGCCGGAGCTCCGAGCCTCCTTCCCGGACTTCGTCGCCGAGTTACGGCAGGTTTTCCATCTCCCGGTGAGTGGGCAGGCAGCGGAGTCCCAGCTGTGGATCTGCCAGCAGGGTAGCCGATCGGCGGCGGAGTATTCCGTCGCCTTCCGCGTCCTGGCTGCCGCCAGCGGGTACGACGACCGTGCGCTGCGAGGGATGTTTCGGCGCGGGCTCAGCGCGGCGTTGAAAGACGAGCTGGCTACCCGCGACGAGTGCTCCAGCCTTCGCGAGCTGATCTCCCTCACGCTGCAGCTGGACAACCGGATGCGAGACAGGGCCCGGGAGCGGGCTGCCCAGGCAAAACTCGAGCCGCCAGCAGGGACCCGAGGGGGTGCCCGGACCTTTCCGCGTGGGGGGCACGCGGCCGTGGAGCCGATGGAGATGGGGGTCGAAAGGGCCGTTGAGCGGGCGCCGGAGCGACGCAACACCGGCCCGGCATGCCAGCTCTGCGGCAAGTTGGGTCATCTAGCCCCGGACTGTCCCAGTTGGGGGCTTCCCGGAAAGACCCCCAGTGACAGTAAGTTACCCCGTCCACACAAGCAACGGGTTCCCTTAAGGTCCGCGGGGGGGTTCACGTCGCGGAGACTGGAGCTGGATGCCGTTATACACGGTCCCACCAGGACAATGTCCGTTCGGGCCTTGGTGGACTCGGGGGCCGACGGCTGTTTTATAGACCCGCGCGTCGTGTCGGCGTTGGGGTGTCGGGTTGTTCAGCTGGGGGCGAGTCGGAGCATACTCGATCTCGACGGTCGGTTACTCGCCGAGGTTACGCAAGAAACCGTGCCGCTTCGACTCGTACTCTCGGGCAATCACGTGGAAAACCGGCGGTTTTTCGTGATGCGTTCACGCTCGGTTCCCATCGTGCTCGGGTTACCTTGGCTGGGGACCCACAATCCGGCCATTTCGTGGGACGGACCTACCATTCAGGGGTGGAGCCCCCTCTGCTACGCTCACTGCCTCCGGTCGGCCGCGGGTGGGCCGGCACCATCTCACAGCTACCCTAGGGAGGAGATTAGCCTAGAGGGGGTGCCGCCCTGTTACCACGACTTACGACAGGCGTTCAGCAAGGACCGCGCCCTGTCGTTACCACCGCACCGTCCCTATGATTGCGCCATTGACATTCAGCCCAACGCTCCGTTTCCCAGTTCTCGTCTGTACAACGTTTCCCAACCCGAACAACAGGCTCTCCGGGACTACATTGACTCTTCGCTCGCGGCCGGGCTCATTCGGCCATCACGGTCACCTCTGGGAGCGGGGTTCTTTTTTATCACTAAGAAGGATAAATCGTTGCGTCCGTGCGTGGACTATCGGGGACTCAACGAAATAACTATAAAGAACAAATACCCGCTCCCACTGATTGACTCCGCCTTCGCGTCCCTCCAGGCCGCGACCATCTTCACTAGACTGGACCTCCGGAGCGCTTATCATCTTGTTCGGGTCAAAGAGGGGGATGAATGGAAGACCGCATTTAAGACACCTCTGGGACACTTCGAGTACTTGGTGATGCCGTTTGGTCTCACCAATGCACCCGCTGTGTTCCAGAACCTCATTAATGATGTCTTGAGGGATTTTCTGAATATTTTCTGTTTTGTGTATTTGGACGACATTTTAATTTTTTCAGAGTCCCTTGAGGCACATCGCCAGCACGTCCGGCTAGTTCTGCAGCGGCTGCTGCAGAATCGACTATACGTCAAGGCCGAGAAATGTGAATTCCACACCTCCTCCTTATCCTTCCTGGGCTTCATCGTGGAGCGGGGGCAGATCCGGGCTGACCCAGCCAAGACCGAAGCGGTAGTAGAATGGCCCACACCTACCTCTCGCAAGCAGTTACAACGCTTCCTGGGGTTCGCCAACTTCTACCGCCGCTTCATCCGGGACTACAGCCGGAAAGCCCTCCCCCTCACCCAACTCACCTCCACTAAGACCCCGTTCAGGTGGACGAGAGAAGCGGACGCCGCGTTCCGGCTGCTGAGAGAGGCTTTCTCTCACCCCCCAGTTCTCCGCCATCCAGACCCCAACGGCGCGTTCATTGTGGAGGTAGACGCCTCGGACTCAGGTGTTGGGGCAGTACTCTCCCAACGCTCCTCAGTCGACCAGCAGCTCCACCCCTGCGCCTTCTTCTCCCGCCGCCTCAGCTCCGCCGAAGCCAACTACGACGTGGGCAACAGGGAGCTGCTCGCCGTCGTATTGGCTCTTCAGGAGTGGAGGCACTGGCTCGAAGGGGCGAAGGAGCCGTTCACCGTGCTTACGGACCATAAGAACTTGGCGGTCATCCGGGCCGCCAAGAGGCTGAACGCACGCCAGGCACGGTGGGCGCTGTTCTTAACACGCTTCTCCTTCACCCTAACCTACTGTCCAGGAACAAAGAACACCAAGCCCGACGCCCTCTCGCGGATCCACGAGCCAGCAGACAAGGAAGACCTTGCGGAACCCATCCTGCCCGGCCGCCAGATCATGGGGGCGCTCCAGTGGGAGGTCGAACGGAGGGTCATGGAATCATTAAAAGGTACCCCGACTCCCGAGAAGTGTCCCACAGGCAGACTGTTCGTTCCCCAGTCGCTGCGCTCAGAGGTGCTCCAGTGGGGGCACGCATCCAAGGTGGCGTGTCACCCAGGGGTGAGCCGCACCGAGCACCTCGTCTCCCAGCGATTCTGGTGGCCGCGGCTCCGCGACGACGTGGCGGACTTTGTTAAGGCCTGCCCGGAGTGCGCCTGTGGCAAGGTCTCCCATCAGCCTCCGGCAGGACTGCTCCGCCCCCTACCTGTCCCCCCGCGCCCTTGGTCCCACATATCAGTGGATTTCATCACCGGCCTCCCCCCATCCCGTGGTAAGACGGTCATTCTCACGATAGTGGACCGGTTTTCTAAGTCGGCACACTTCGTGCCGTTGACCAAGTTGCCGTCCGCCATTGAGACGGCGACACTATTGGTCAAACACGTCGTCCGTCTCCACGGGATCCCCACTGACATCGTGTCGGACCGAGGGCCCCAGTTCGTATCCCGGGTCTGGAAGCGTTTCTGCAGGTCCATGGGGGCGTCGGCCAGCCTGTCCTCCGGTTACCATCCACAGTCCAACGGCCAGACCGAGCGGAAGAACCAGGACCTGGAGGCGGCCCTGCGCTGCGTATGCCTTCATCGTCCCTCGGCCTGGTCCATCCATCTCCCGTGGGTGGAATATGCCCACAACACCCTGGTCTCCTCAGCCACAGGTCGGTCACCGTTTATGTCGGCTTATGGCTACCAGCCGCCGCTCTTTCCCACACAGGAAGGGGAGGTGGAGGTCCCGTCGATACAACACCATCTTCGGCGGGCCCATCGGGTATGGAGGGAGACCAGGGCAGCCCTATCACGCACGGCAGTCCGGAACCAGAGGGTCGCGGATCGCCGTCGCCGTTCCGCGCCAGCCTACCAGGTGGGCCAGAAGGTCTGGTTGTCCACAAGGGACCTACGGCTGGCCGGGACAACCCCCAAATTGGGTCCGCGTTTCGCGGGCCCCTTCACTGTGGAGGCCATCATTAACCCGGTCGCGGTCCGACTTCGGCTGCCCGCCTCCATGAAGATCCACCCGGTTTTCCATGTATCTCTCATCAAACCGGTGGAGTCCAGCCCCTTGGCCCCCCCTCTTGCCCAACCCCCCCCCCCCCCCCCCGCGGATGGTGGACGGAGGACCGGCATACGCAGTGCGGGAGATCCTGGATTCACGCCGCAGGGGAAAGGGCATCCAGTACCTGGTCGACTGGGAGGGCTACGGACCGGAGGACCGTCAATGGGTTCCGCGAACCTGGATTCTGGACCCGTCGCTCCTGAGGGACTTCCACGAGGCTCACCCGTCGAAACCAGGCGGGCCGCCAGGAGGCGTCCGTTGAGGGGGGGGTACTGTCATGAGCCAGTTGACAGCGGGGCGGGGCCTCCGTTCCCGCCGCTCGCCAGCTGCTGTCAATTCCCTCCTCATTAACTGTGGACATTTAAACCCGACGCTGGCATCCACCCAGCGTCGGAAGATACTTCGCCTTACGCCAAGCTAGTACGTGGAACTTGTTACCAGTACGTTATTTGCTTCGCCCGAGGAATGATTTTAGCCACGAACGCGTTTGTTGTTTGCACCGCGTCGTAGGTTGTTTTGCACCCTCGTGTGCCACTTTATTTTCTTGGTTAGTGTGGTTGGGTGGATTGCCGCCACTCACCCACTAACATTGTCAGTTGTCATTTTGAGTTTGTTTCACGAGTTGTTTTCGGGTCCGCGTATTTTCGGACCCGCGCTTTATGTTAATAAATCCTTTGCCGGTACCCACGCCTCTGTCCTGCTCTACGATCCACCGCCTATACCACACGTTCCTGCTCGCCAGCTGCCACTGTCGCCGCCGGAGCGTGACAGTTTGAAAAGTCCGCTAATATGAAACAGAGTGGCCAGGCCTAATGGAAATCAATGGACTATTCATTAGAAATGAATTGAGGTGACACTCTGAGGTCAGCCCGTTGGTCCTGTGTTACACCTCGCTGCATCCTGCCACTTCGCTATTTGCCCTGTCCCCCTCCCCTCCACCTGAAATATGACCAGTATCCCACGCTGCACGAAGAGTGCCTCGCTGGCCGAGCCAATATGTGGCTACGGCGGCGTGAACCCATTGCATCGTATATCACCTCAGCGCTCTTGGAAACATCAAGGAAAGGGCCGACTGGCTCAGGGTTAGCCTTGAAAAGTTATTCTAAATTCAAACCTTGATTGCTGTGGAGGCAAAGGATAATGAAAGAAACAAGAGCAAAGGATGGCAGTGAGCGATCCACGGAGAAGAAATACAAAATAAATTATGGTAATTTTGTAACACAGAGTGACCAAAATTATTATGTTGTGTCTGTGTTAAACAATATCAGAATCAGAATCGGCCAGCCTTTAATAGTACCACAATAGGGACATTGTCAATATTACTGACAGTGGAGGGTTACGGGGTTAAATTCCAGTTCTGGGCGCCCTGTGTAGCGTTTGAATGTTCGCCCCGTGCTCTTGTGGGTTTTCCCTGGGTGCTCCGGTTTCCTCCAACAAAAACATGTGCGGCAGTCTGATTGAACACTCCAAATTATCCCTATGTGTGAGCGCGAGCCCATATGGTTGTTTTTTTCTTTGTGGCCTGCGATTGGCTGGCAACCGGTTCAGGATGTCCCCTGCCTACTGCCCGAAGCCAGCTGGGATAGGCTCCAGCAGCCCCTGCGATCCTAGTGAGGATAAAATCGTTGTGAAAATGAGTGAATGAACGAACTATGCTACAAAGTATGACCACATAAGTTTTGTTTTAACTTCAGTTATCTTAAAATGTTATACACTGGAAGCGTTTCCAAATTATTCTTTAGCATAAGCAATGAATAAGCAGAATGAAGGCATAAGAGCTTAAGTTGGATTGTGTATTGCACTGACTTTGGCAACCACCCGTCCATCATTCTCTTTCTTGCTCTTTGAAGGCGTGCACTAATTATCTGGGGTTCGAAATGTCCAGCTCTGAGTGAATGTAACGGTGATGGCTAGAAAGATTTCAAAGGTGTTTGTTGAAGCATTCAACACAATACAATTCAAAGGAGCTTTTTATTTGATAGGGATGCTGCACCACATGCAAACTTGAGACATCAGCACTCGAGTCTTTCGTCTTTTCGTTCCGTGTTCAGAAATTATGCCGTCGGGTAGGCTCAAGTAGAGTGGACGATATAAGCTTTAGTCTTCCTCCACAAAAATTCAAAATGGCCCCTCTGGTCACAAGTTGTGCTACGCCAACCAAGCGAGTGGCTCAGAGTTACGCAACCAACTTGGCCGATGCCGCTCTCTTTGCGATGTTAAAGAAGTCAGTGGTCGTCTTGTGATGCAATTAGGGAAATTCACTTTCCAGCACGAATATGAAGTCAAATATATGAATTTCAGTGGACGTGGCTAATTGATGACAAATTGCCGACCACTGAGGAAAGGATTCAGAATGTGTGGGTGATGGAGGAGGGCCAGAGTAGGCTGACGTCACTCGAGAACAAGGCCTGCTGCGCCAACCTGTCATGCTGCTATTCATATCGCACTGCAGACTGACACCAAGCTGCGCCCGATATTACTGCTGTTCATTATGTGCAAATTAGAAGGCACAATCAAAAAAGCTTGTGTTCTGAGCAAGCAGATGAGTGGGGTGAATGTGAACACAATGTTGTGCCACGCGTGTAAAAATAGAGCTTTTCCCCTTTTCAACCACTCCTGGCCATTGGCACGTAAACAAATGAAAGCACCACACTCACACACAGATGCACACATATCCAGATGGAGGCTGACAGCATGCTTTGGGCAAATGGCTTCAAATGAGGAACGCACCAGCCCCTCCTTTGCTGTGTGATGGCTTTCACGTGCTTCCATGACCTCACACGAAGCTCCAGGCTCAGAAGAGGATACAGTAGGTGAAGGTTGCTCATGTGCGTGGGAGTGTGCATGTGTGCTGGATAGAGGAGGATGTGCTTTATGGTGCGGTCTACAATCGGAAAGACACTGTGACTGATTTGGACATTTGCCATTTTCAATGACGGCAAGACAGCATCTATTTGAATTTATTGTCAAGAAGCAAAATGGTGTAATTCATTCTGTGTTTTGGATTTTGACAGTCGTGTTTGTCACTTATATGAGGCTTAACTATTTTCTTTACTTTGTTTGGTTCAAACTGCTTACACTTCTTCTGTTCATCATCCACAGATCGGAAAAAAGCAAGAGAAACTCAAAATAACCTAAGTGATGTTTTGAAAATGTATTATTTTCTCAACCCCTCACATCTCGTTCAAGTCTCCACTCCCAAGCCCCCAAAGAGTATATAAATCCTGTCTGGGTGTGAAGGAACCTCAGACACCTGCGACGGTTCAGAACAACAACCCAAAGTTAGCAACATTTCTGCTCGAAAGGTACATCTACCATCTTCTTTTGAGTTTTATTCGATTTTACGTTTAAAAAATGATATTCAGACCACTATCATTTGTGATTTCTTAGCAACTGTGGCTAGCATTATCTTGTTTCAATTGCTCATTTTATCTATGCACTTTGATCAGACATTCTGTGGACTGGTGAATGGACGCGACATCCAAATCATTTATGCTATTAAATGATCCCCTCAGCTTATCCACGATTTGGTTCTCAGTTAAGATGAATCCTCCACCAAAATCAAGAACCTTCAGACAAAAATTGCGGAATTCAAACCAGAGATTACCAAACCACAAATGTGGATCGCAGCCTCCAGGCCCCTGCAAGGAGCCAGACTCAGCAATTCGCCTACCCAAAGTTTGAGGTTGAAGAGTACCGTATTTTTCGGACGCACTGAAGTCTAAAATAGAAATAAATATATCTCTAAAGTACAGATTTTTAAGTGTACTGAATTACAAAAGTAAAAAAAAATACTATCAACTAAATTCAGTATATACAGTAAAGTCTCGTTATATCGATATTCAAGGGAGTCCGAAAAAATATCGATATAACCGGGACTATCGATATATCCGACCCTGTTTGCATGTAATTTTCTCCGTGCGTGCATAGAAATAGTATCGATATAACCGGGACTATCGATATATCCGATATCGATATAACGAGACTTTACTGTAAATAAAAATATTTTACATTTGTATGTATTTGTATTTATTTATTTATTTATTTATTTATTCACCGGAAGGAGTTTGCCTCTTTTGATAAATCTGGCTCTTAGACAAACAAATGTATTCCCATGGCTCTGTTTATATGAACGCATTTACTAAAAGTGATAGCTTGGCTTTTCTTTACACTTTATAATTTAACAGGAAGTATTTATTTTTTTACAATGGGGAATTTTTGTGGTTTCCTGCCTAACGAAAAACACAACCCATTTTTTGCCACAAATCATTTGTGGATAAAGAAGAGGATGAAGGGTTGAAGAGGATTCCATCATTATCAGCAACACAAACCAAATGTCAGCCCCAGCATCTGACAGATGGCCATCAAACCGCAGTCGACCTTTTCATTCAACGACCTTTTCCCCTTTCTGGTAGTCATTAAGTTAATCTCATATTTTTCTTGATGGTCACAGTGGATGCGTGAATTCTCAGCTTGCCGATCCTTTTCTTTCCACAATCTTTGTTGGAAAAAAGCAAGACAGACTTTCTTCACCACCCTTTGCAGCATTTTGCACCCCTCCAGACAATGACGTAATCTCAACCACATTTGAGCATCGAAACGAAGGGCAGCGAGGAGGCGCTGCTTGACATAACATGCAAGGAAGGTGCAGCTTGACAGAGGCTTCAAGGAAGTTTTGGCTTTATCTCATCAAACAATGCTTTCAAATTGAACGTCAGAGATGAAGTGGGACATGCATAGAGAATCTTCAAACAGCGTGATTATAGGACGCAACCCAACAAAAGGATTGGGTGAAAATGGGAAGACTTTCGGAGCCGCATGTGGCACTGAAAAACATTTAGACAACTTAAAATGTTTGTGGACACAGACAATTTTGTTTCGTGGAAACATATGATGATATTAAATTGTATTAATATAACATCAACTTATTTTTCAGTGTGGGGCACCCCCTGTGAAGCCTTCCCTGTTATGTTAGATATCTGTCAGTACCACTCGAACCACCCCCATCTACATTGAAGAAAAAGGTTGGTGGCTTTTCTGATACATTTTTAACTCAATGTGCCTAAAAAGTAAATTAATAAAAATATTAATAAATACCTGGATCAAGATGACTTGATGGCAAAAAAAATTGTGAATTCAACATTGTTTTTTTTTTCCAGTGTGGTAGCCAATGTATTATTCTCCATGTTTCCCTATGTGATATATGTCATCAGGAAAATATCCATTTTGCTAGCTTGTTCATTGAAAAAAATAGCTTTGTGTTGTAAAATGGAAAAAAAACATCATTTAAAGATATTTTTTTGTGCAATCAATATCTAACCTGTGTTGAATGTCTGCTTTCAAGGGGCTTGGCCTAGAGCGGACATCAGGAGTTCTGACTGCACTGCTTCCAATGCTTGTCAGTGTGTTCATTTTGTATACTGTTTGACTGTTGTGTAATTCTATTCATAATATATTGTTTAGTTGTGTTATTGTATTCGTAAGATATTGCTTCTTTTCTGGCAAATTTCGGAATCCGTATCGGTAAAATCCACATCGGTCAGGCCCTAGAGTGAACAATCTGCGCCTCTGTGGTTTGATCCTGAGCCATATACCTTAACATCATTCCATGCAACTTACAAAACGATTTTGAGCCAAAGCGGTTGGCGCCCGGGAAACCAAGCTTCTTACTTGAGCACTCTTGTCGTTTGGCCTCTCGCTGTAAATCTTCAGCATCTTATTGGATGCGATAAGCTCATGGTCACATTCCAGATGTCAAAAGGCGCTCGCACAAATGATTACACAAATCGGCCACCCCGCAATCTATTTCAGCGCACCAACGTCAGTAGATTCAGTTGTGCGGAATCACACCTGGAGCTACTTGAGGATAACTCTCCAAAACTACCGATTAAAAAAATTCACAGGGTTAACCACTCATTGTGAACATGGCCACCCTGGTGCTCAACTATCCTCTGAGGCTCTGATGTTTCCCAATGGGTTCCCAGTTGAGCCGCATGTGTAGCGGCACACCTCAGGAGGGAGTGATGTAATCGCTTCTTAAACCACCAGAGTGGAGGGACGTCTCTTCGCTTCCAATTTACATCAGCATCGCGAGCAAAAGACACGTTGATTGCCTAATAGTCCATGTTTGTGTCTCAAGCATGCAAATTGCAAAAATGGTGGTTATTGCTGCTGTGAAATGTAAATGTCTCCACTGCAAGACTAATAAAGGCAAATCTAAACCAACCCAGTTGCCTGGCATTCAAACTTGAAAGACCACTTTCTAAGGCAACAGAAAAAAAAGATCAGTGCTTCTTCATCACGGTGAGAAATTATCCAATTACCCTCAATTCTGATTTATTAATGCCAATTGCCCTGCCTATTGCCGTAAGACAGCTGAGAAAGGCTCCGGTATACCCCGCGACCCTTGTAAGGATAAAGCAGATCGGAATATGGATGGATGGATTCATCAATCAATCAATCTATCCAGTCTAGGGAGATATAGTCACAGGCAGACTTATTTCCACTACATTGTCAAAGTTCAACCGACCTGAACTTAACACCAAATAATAAGTCTAGCTTCAGAAATGCAGAGATTAAAAAATGAATGAAAAGAAACTAATGGCCTGATGCGTGGGCACGAAGAGCCGCAGCCCATGCGCTGAGCCATTTATTCAACGGGACGAACAGTTAAACACACAAATAGAAAATGAGAACACTTGCAAAGAGTTGATGTGGGCCACAATGAACACCCGATGATCATATGTAGACGTTGCAACCAAGGCTAAACCACACCCCTGAAAAGCACACCCCCAACACAAATACCACTGGATTGAAAGTAATTTCATTTTGAATCGTCTTATTCCCTTTTTGCATTCTCTTTTAGAGTTTGTTGTGTTTTTGCATAACTCATTCACTGCCATCCAGGAATTTATTTGGGAATTGAAAATATGACGTAGAGCGGCATTCCCAAATTTTTTCGGGTTTTGTTTTTTCATGCTAGGGTGCCGATAAAGCGCAGGCCATGGCCTCTGGCAATGTTTTTTCTTTTCCACAAGGTGGCAGCATTTCCCTTTTTTCCATGATAGCGCTTTGTTCCAGCTTCAGCTGTTGTTAAATATAATATATATTGCAATATGTATGTCGTGCATTGTATTTTGAACAGCTGCCCTCATTTCAAGCTCATATAACTCCAGACCCATATACCTGTATTTAGGAATTAACTCTTCTTTTCTGATGAAAGAAGAGAGTCCAGGGTTTCTTACGCTGCATTGAATGTTTATGTAGTCCTAAAAGTCAATATTCTGTGGGTGCTGGATTTCAAGTAATGATGACAAAAACCCTGGCACTGGAGTGGACACATTTTTGCACATTGTCTGGCAGTTAATGATATTATTTCTGCACATGAAAGTGTGATGGAAAAAGATGAAGCACTCTGCACCATGACATGCGTTTGCCATTCACACAAAGGAGGAAAAGCAGCAACAGTTATAATTTAGATTCAACCCCCCCCGCCCCCCACACACACACACCAATGCAGTGTGATTCAGTTTCACGCCTTTTTAGGAAGCTTTTGCGTGGAGCCTTAATAGTGATGCTCCTGTGGCTTATGTCGCTGCACCGTGCCTCTGCGTCAAGTGCACAAACCTTTCTGTAGCTTTTTTTGATAGACCAAGAAAAAAAAAATGCTTTCCTCACAACATCGAGCTCCCGATATCCAAACATGATGATGATGATGGTGATGATGGGGAGCTCTCTTGTAAAAGCGTGCACACGCACGGGTAAAGCGCTCTAAATACTAGCTGTAAATGAGAAGGACATCTTCCATTGAAGGCGCGCAGCAACACTAAATCTGCACTACAGGCTAAGTGGTGCTTTGTTTCTCTCAGTAACGTAGAATAATAATAATAGCACCGCTATTGTTTAGAGCCAAGCGGGTGAAACAGAATTCGGGTTGCCGCAAACCGCTTAAAAAAAAAAAAAAAAAAAAAAAAAAAAAAAAAAATCACTAAATAAATAGAGGCGCAAACGGCAACTGGAAATGAAGCCTACCTTTGCTTTCCTGTCCTTCGTCTTGAGTCTCCTCCGCATTGGAGTCCATGGCCGGCTTTGTTCCATCCATTATTCTGGAGCTTTCGAGTCTCCTATAGTGGCAGGGGGGGGTTTACAGCAAAAGGATGGTTGGTGGAACGTGGAGTGGAGACTTGATGCTTGCGTGTGTCTCTCGCTCTTTCTCTCTCTCTCTGTCTCTCTCTTTCTCTCTTTCCTGAGCCCCCACCCTACCTCTATCCCCTCCCCCCCAGCGCTTCTGAAGGCTTGCACACAAGCTCTCGCTCTTTCACTATATTTTGCATGAGAAAATGCTAGGTTAGCAAGGATTACTTGTGTTAAATTATAGTCCCTTCAAGATTTCCTCACCTTTTACTCAAAGCCGTCTTTATTGCGGGTGTGTGTGCGTGAAACGGGTCGGGGGGATGGTATGTGCCCAACATGATGTCCAAATGTACAAGAGCTGTAAATATGCAAACTCATTTGCATCCATTTAGACAAGTGCACACTCACTCACACGAACACACAGAAAGCATGGCTGTCCCCTCTCCATCTGGTGAGATGAGACAGAAAATCAGGGAGGGAAGTGAGACAAGCAAATCTTGTGCTTTCAGCAGTTTAAATTGGGGCAGAGAAGAGCTTTGGTTAAATTGTGATGGATCGGTGTCACGATTGAACAACCAGATCAGACCTGTGCTAAACACTGAACTCAAAAGGACCTTCATTGTTTACCTAAAAAAATGCAGATATGGGGGTTGGTTCGTCATTCCATAATTTTCCCCATTTACTCATAATAATAAAGGTATTCTGAAACAATGGGACACCATCTGTCCTGAATCCTCTTAAGGTTTTAGTTCAGGCCCTCACGTGGCCCCGTTTCAGGCAAACTAGTGCAGGGAGCTCCCCCTCATCCCCATATCTCAATTATCCTGCACCTCAAAACATCGACAAGTATCAGACACCACAATGGCTCACATGACATTTAGTATGTGCGTGTAGCCACGGGGCTGAAAGCAACACCCACTGTGCGCCATATGTGGCCCAGTCGAAGAGGGTCATTGCTCACAATGAGGGTTTGACGTGTGAGCGACCCTGAAACCGGATCTGCAAGCATAAACAAAGAACTGTGTTTATCTATTCTCACTGGGTGTCTTGTAAGCAGGCGCACAAATTTTTACTTGCTTTTATTAGGGACCAGGGGCTTCGTTGCAATCTCAGAATTAGTTTTATCAGCGGGCTTGAATTGATTCTATTTTCTCAATATAAATTAGAATCATATCGTGATTACGACATTATCCAATACAGTAAATGTATCTAGCCCGGTCAAGGATGACGCTTCGTACTGATGTCACAATGTTTATTGTGAAACACTTGGAACACCGTGAAAACTAAAGGACATTACAACGACAACATTACAATAAGTTCGACAAGACATACAGTAAATAAGCAAACTAATAACGTCTGTGTAAGCTCTAAGTCGTACAGGAGTGGTCCATCGATGAAAAGGTTTCTTCAGCCGTTATCTGTACTTTTTTTGAAGGTGTCGGACGTTTCGCTTCTTATCCATGATGCTTTTTCAGCAAACTAAAGTTTTACTGGTAGTATCGGCCCTAAATATATATCCCTAATGTCCAGACATGGCGGCGCCGGATACTGCTATGATAGGTCCCTACTCTCAGGCCGATACTGCCAGTAAAACTGTAGTTCGCTGAGGAAGCATCTTGGATAAGAAGCGAAACGTCCGACACCTTCAAAAAAAGTACAGATGACGGCTGAAGAAAGCTTTTCATCGACAAACTAATAACGTACCGTGTGCACCTTATTAACCGAAAGTAGATAAACTGACGTCGACTTTAGACTGTCGTTCTCTCCAGCAGTTACTCTCTTGCATTACTCTCGTTCTGTCTCTAGCGATTGGTCTGGTACATCGAAACATATGACACGGAAGCGGAAGTGAAAATGACAAAACATTATAAATAAATTATTGAAGACGATTTTAAGAAAAACACGTATAAAGGTTCGCATAGAAACGTTAAACACTTTTACAGAAAAACAAGACCAAATAAATTATATTTTTGTTGTCATAGCAACCAATGACAATATACCCGCCAGTTACAGTATATATAGAACAAGGTGAGATAACTCATATGCAGGCAATGGTAGATCCTGTGTTTGAGGGCTGAATTTCGTTACACATTTTTTTCCTATAATCCCCAAACGAGCCGCTCAGATTAAGGTGCTATTTGACTGTCATCACTGGACAGCTTTGGGTCTATTGTGCTTTTTTGCACCTGTAATGGGCAGCATCGTCACAGCCCCGCTTTGTTCTGCGGAAATGTCGGTGCTATTGGACAGTCTGCGGCTGGATGGTTGCATGGCTTGAGGAGACCACGATAAGAAGGAAAAAGCGTCAGCGCACAGCGTATGTGCTGTCGCGGCTTGGAATAGAAGTGGTCAATGGATGCTACAGCTGCGTGTTTGCTTTCAACATTTAGCTTGTAGTAGGATTGCACGTTCCACCACGACGTCCCTGATCCACTTCTGAAAAGGACGCTTTGATCCTCCCCTCTTTGATCTAGAACTGCTTCATGTCACAAAGAGGGTACAGAAAGTGCTGAATGGTTCTCTGTGTCTTTGTGTTGTCATACTATTCATTTAGTTTTTTTTTTACTTTGTTACTTCCGGGTTGAGTGAACGCTGGCGTGTGTGGCTGCCGCTGCTTACCCGCAGAAAAAATAGATATAAAATAATATAAGTGTCCTTGAGAGTTTTGAAAGGCGCTTATGAATGAAATATATTATTATTATTATTTGTATATAATAATAATAATAATAATAATAATAATAATAATAATAATAATAATAATAATAATGATAATAATCTTCTTCTTTTCCTTTTGGCTTTTCCCTTCAGGGGTCTCCACAGCGAATCAATGTCCTCCATTTATCCCGGTTTTGTGCCTCCTCTACTCTCACACCAGCTACCTTCATGTCCTCTTTGTCTTTGTGTTGTCATATTATTCATTTAGTTTTTTTTTTACTTTGTTACTTCCGGGTTGAGTGAACGCTGCCGCGTGTGGCTGCCACTGCTTACCCGCAGAAAAAATAGATGCTGTGCTAGTAACTCTGGCACTATATCCCTCACGGGCAGAGGTAGCAGTGCCAGGCCTCTACTCTGGTAGGCCCCTGTGCCAGATCCCTACTCTGTTCAGATTGTGCAGGGCATGAAAACTGGGCCCATAATGTGCAATGCTCTGTATCTGATGTCAAAATCCAGGCCCCCGGGTCAGATCTGGCCCTCCACATCATTTCAACAGACAATGAGCAGTAACACACAAAAAGAGCATACAACACTCACAGGCACACATCTCTGCTGTGTGAGAACAACTACTACTGGAATTCTCTCTCTTCTCCCACCAAAGGTATATCCAGCATGTTGCGTTGCAACATAGGACAACAATGAAAGCATACAACTCTGGGGGAAAAAGAGAAAAAAAACTACATCTAAAAAGATGGTTGCTTAAAAACCTGTGATATCATGGGGAACATTGTACAATATTTAAAAGGTTTGATAAAGGCTATTTCAATTTTTGACATGGTTTCCAAAAGCACTTGAATTTTTGTGAACAAACTTTGGGACACCCCCGCAACTCTCTATTTCAAGTGAATGCCTACTGACTGGCTGTCGGCCACGTTAGCGGCAGCTGCGTCTTTGGGTTCACGGAAAGGACGCAGGCGGATACCAGGACACCCGTTTCCAGAATCCACCCCACCTCAAAATGTCGCTCGCAACCGATTTCGCAATAGTCTATGGTCTCATCCGTCGCATTGGGCCGTCTGAGTTTAGGACTACGAGCTCTGCTGTTGCCATGGAGACAGCCCACACTGCCAGTTATCTGCAGTGGTTGGACTCTCCAAGCGATCCTGTGTCAGTTGTGAGGGGCGTGATTCTGCCAGGAGCCTGAAAGCAAATTAAAAAAATGGGAGAGATGAAGAGAGCCTGCGTTAACGTAAAATCATCAACCCTCTATCTTCGGTTTTGGCGTCCCGCAGGGGGATGGAGAATAAAGACAACCAGTGCATTGTCAAGCTTTGCACAGTAAAGCAAGCATCTGAATGTGAGAGCAAGCCATCTGCTGTGAACCGCTTGCTGCTTGTTGACATCGAGCGTCCAAATGACCTTTGGAATTGTCTTTCCAACACAACAATTAAGGCCATTTTGAATCTCTTCCGATTGGGAAGCTTTACACGCGCTCAGGCTCGCAGTTTGCTCACTGCCAGCCTCAGCATAATGCACCCTTCAAGATTTTTGTGTTTGCTCTGGATATAAAAAATTGCAATATGGGAATTCAGTTGTTGATGCAAATATGACAAGCATAGACAATTACTGTCTCATGTCTCAAAAGAGCTTGATGAGACTCCCACTTTTCCCTGAACCAAGCCCAAAGTCTTGGAAAACAAAATATTTGGCAAAAAAGCAAAATATACATCATATTGTGCTCATGTCTTGGCTAAAAATGGGTTGAATGTATATATCAATTTGCTGAATTGACATTTGACATTGACATTGCTCGCTGGAAACAACATAGAATAATCGTGTGGCAAAGAATTTTAAGAAGTTGTGCAAAAGGTCAGGAAAAATATCTGTTTTTGTTGTACATATTTAAAATAATTAATATGATTGACAATCTTGAGGAACCACAATCTTCTGCGTTATTTGAAGGAATCATGATACCCCCTAGAATAATTTGGAACAGTGATTCTGCAAACTTATTTCACCAGAGACCCCATTAAACGAACAAACAAACAAACAAACAAACAAACAAACAAAAACATTAAGACCAACATTAAAGTCAAAGTCAGCTTTATTGTCAAATATGCTAATATGCATGACATACAGCACAGATGAAATTACTGTCCTCTCGGACCCAGCGTGCAAGGCACTTATAATGACTTAACAAACATAATAACCATGAAAACGCCAATTTGCTGGGAGAAAATCAAAATACACAAATCAAAACACAGTAGGAGGTCTAAGTATTCATCAAAACAAGACTTAAAAAGTAATTTAAAAACTATATTTCAATCATGATTAAATTGATGTATTGTACAGAAGGAAAATGTAAGAATTACTTGAAGAATTACTTGAGAAGAAATACTGAAATTCATGAAGATTAAATGTATTGTACTATCAAGTAAAAAACAAACAAACTGTGATCCTTTCACATACACATAACACCTTGTATCCTACCAGTGGTACTGATTTATAGCCTTTTAACTCATTCACTGCTTGACATTTGCAAAAATGTGTTTTTTGTCATTTTCACTCAAATTGCAGGACCCACCGAATATTGAGTCTTAGGACTACATAAACATTCAATATAACATTTAACGTAAGAAACCTTACACTCTTTTCTTTCATCAGAAAAAAAAAGTTTATGTCAAGCTTATTTGGTTCTACAGTGAAAGCAAATGATGCCCCCTCGTCGGACCAGTGCTTTATCGCCCCCCCCCCCAACCGAAAGAAAATCCAAAACCTGAACAGATTTGGGAATGGCACTCCACATCATATTTTCAATTCCCGAATAAAATTGGAAATGAATGAGTTAATCAACTATACAATTACAGCTTTGGATATTCATTTAATGATACTCAAACTGAAATACTTTTAGTCAACATTTCAGCATGCCATGCAATCTATCGGCACTCGTGTTATATAACCCAGACATGACAACTTGTATTACCCAATAAATTATCGCTCAGAAACGGTAAATTGCAGCTGCTAGGTAAATTCAATTTGCAGAAGAAAAATTAGTTTGTGACAATAAGGCAGCTTTAATATGCACACAAAATTCTAACGGCTAGTACTAATTCCTGGACAGCTTGGTAAGCAAATCAAGTACGCCTAATAGTAAAGTGAAAGCATGCTCTTTTTTCTTTTCCAGATTTCCAAGATGTTAATTGGAATTAAAATAAATTCAAAGATTAATCTAGCCTTTAAATGTTATTGCTACATCTAGTATATTTGGATAGCTAATTTGTGGCCACAAATGTGCATTTTGTGCATATTTTACATATTTTGTGTATTTCATGCGTGGTACCAATATCTACCCACAAAGAGTTCGATTCCGACTCCGGCCTTCCTGTCTGCAATATGTACGTTCTACTGTGCCTGTGTGGGTGTTCTCTTGTTTCGTCCCACATTTCCAAAGAACTTGATACCATGATAGGCTAGTTGAACACCCTAAATTGTCCCCATCACTGTAACTCTTGAGTGTGAATGGTTGTTTTTCTCTGTGTGCCCTGCAATTGGCTGGCAAGTGATTCAGTGTGTGCCCTGCCTACTGCCCGAAGACAGCGGGGATCGGCTCCAGCACGCCCGCGACCCTTGTGAGGATAAACCGATTACAAAATGAATGGGTGAAATATGTGTTTGTGCAAATACATGAGTTTGCATGTGCGTGCGTGCGTGTGTGTGTGTGTGTGCGTGTGTGTGTGTGTGTGTGTGTGTGTGTGTGTGTGTGTGTGTGTGTGTGTGTGTGTGTGTGTGTGTGTGTGTGTGTGTGTGTGTGTGTGTGTGTGTGTGTGTGTGTGTGTGTTCAGTGGTATATGTGTGTACATCGCGATCAGGGCTTTTAATCTGCCGTGTTGGTGATGACCCAGTTTCGTCCCCCTCCCACTCACACACTCAGCTTTTAGTCGCCAAGGAGATGTTTCACTCTCATCCCTGAATAGGATAATCCACCCCCAACACACACAATCTAAAGATATCATCATTTATTTGGAAAGGTGTGATTGTGAAGGATCGGTCAAAGAGCGCCATGGAAATTGAAGCAAACTCGTTCATGATGAAACAATCATGCACTGTCATTATTTGCCTGCATCACTGCAAATTCGACATGGTTTGCCTTCTTTCATTGATGATACCTGATTTGTAGCCGTGGTGACCTTAAACTACTCACACTTCCCTACATTCACATACACACAGTCACACACATCCCACTCGCCGGACCAATCTCTCCATCTCACAATTTATCTGACGAGCCATTAATCCCACTGGCCCAGATTTGGCCTGCAGTCTGCTCCCCATGTTGTTATGCCGTCATCCCACGCACAACCCATCTATGTCACACACACACACACACACACACACACACACACACACACACACACACACACACACACACACACACACACACACACACACGCACACACACACACACACACACACGCACGCACACACACACACAAATTTACAGTACGCTTGGACGTTGCTTATGTCATATGAGGCAGAGTTCGTGCACGTGACCTACTGTACCTTACACACACAAACGTGCTTATATGTTTCAATTTGTTAACTTATTCATTGCCACTGAGATTTATGTCTTTCAACATAATCACTGTTCTATAATATGTTGTAGTTCTTATAAAGCAAAATTATGTATGATCTCTTTTGTGCCAATACCATCCTAGATTTGGGAATTATCCCTGGTGCTTTCTACTATCTTGGTGGCTGCTTTATTTCCTGTGTATGATAACTGTCCATGTTAAGCACTTTGTTTCAGCTTCAGCTGTTGTTAAAGCGCGATATAAATCAATATGTATTGTATTGTAATTTCGTGTTTGGATAAACTGAGCAACAATGTGTCATCCACATTCTTATTTTTTTGCCTGCCTGCGTGGGCTCTCAATTCCACAACTCCTTGCATGTGACTGCATGTGATCTGGCGCCTGCCTCTGAGTTTAGTGCTTTGCTAAGTCGCCATGGCAACAGGTACTCTCGACGACCACTCGTTCTGACATGGCAGTTGCCGTCGGGCTGAGCTTAAATTTGCTCACATGCAAGACAAAAATAAAATAAAAAAATAGAATAAAAGACGTGCGACCTACGCAACATGGCAAGTATTGAGGTTGAACCAGAGCTGTATGGAAAGCTGTGGTGCGATAGAACAAGGTAAAAAAACTCTTTCCAAATTTTCCACAAAATGCACACACATCTTAGATGAGCTCAGAATTTAGACCCAGTAAAACAAATGATTCTCAACACATCATACATGTTTGAAGACAATTTCTGAAAACCGAGTGAGAACTATGTACATTGCCTTAAAGTCCTGGCTAGTGGGATGTGACAAATTGTGAACTGGAGTTCAGAAGAGTACATAATTGTGCGGCTGTGCCATGAGTGATGAACGTTTGACCATCACATTTTCCAAATCGCGATTATAAAGAAAATAAACATTCAAGTTTATTGAAACGGTGAAAGCGACCAGGTTGAGTGGAGTTTCTTTCCTTATAATCCTTTAAACTGATTAACAGAGATGCACAATAGTCAAGCAAGGCGCATTACGTCCAACGTGCACACTCGCAAAATGACAGTGTAATGCACGCACACGCACACACACGCACACACACGCACACACACACACACACACACACACACACACACACACACACACACACACACACACACACACACACACACACACACACACACACACACACACAAAGTGAGAGAGAATGGTCTGAAAATGATCCGATTTCTTGTGCTTTCTGGTTTTTGAGACGTACACGTTTTTTTCTGTTTCCCATTTTCTTTCTAGGCAGGTTTAACCTGCGATGTGCGGTGAGGTTCATGGCTGGTGAGGCACTGACGTAATCACAGTCAGATTTACAAACATATGAACTCCACAGAGTAGTTTATTCACCATTTGATTAGCAACTGTTAACGTGTTTTGTTTAAAATGTAATGTCGGCATTCTTCATATACTGTATACAAACTGTAGCATAGAAAAAAAGAATGAAAAAAAAATGTGATTATCGTGTTACCTTTACTTATAAATGAAGTCCAAGTCTCTCTGTCTCAATGGAGATCACTGCCAGTAAAGAAAGTCGTCCTTGATCAGTCCTGTTCCGACTGTATGTTTACAGTCTTTTGTGCTTGTCGCTTCAGGAATAGTTTCAATGAGATCCTTCTTGGCCAAAAAGCTGAGAAGCTGTCCAGGAGATTTACATCCTTCCCTCACCGTTTGTGAACTATACAGTCTGGTGTTGGTCTTCCTTTAATTATTATCTCCTGCTTCGATTGAAAGTCCAGTTTAGAAAATTCTTTCAATTTAGATATGTAATCCACAAGTCTGAAATAAAAGGCCAAGCAACACGAAAACATTACTGGATGGCTGCACTTAATTAGCTAACTGTTTACTGTAGCTTGTTATCACTAATTCCATTCTACAGCTGAGGAGTCGCAATAAAAATCTCTAATCACCAGCGCCCCCTGTCATGAGGCAGGAGAACTGTGTGCCTCACCTGCGCACAGTTTTGATTAAAAAATGAATAAATAAAATAAACACTGTAGTACAGTGTTTATAATGTACAGTGACTCTACATTATACACACCAGCTAAACAGTAGAAATTTAGTTCATATACTAAAAGCTTTTGAACACTTTAATAGCGATATGCAGAGGGACAGCAATGCGGTCTCACTGCAGAGCAAGCCAGCACTGTTAGCATAGTCATTGCGCAATCCATGGTGATGCTCAGCCGGCTGCTGCCTCACCGCTCGTCTCTACTTAGTATTTGAACGGTATATGTGAAAATTCAGCGATTTTGAAAAAAATATTATCAAAAAAAAATGGTGACGTTAAATGGAAAAGAACTTTAAAGTACAAATCACTAAATAAATAAAACTGCTTCATTAATTTTGTTATTTGATATTTCCATAATGATAGGTGAGGCACAGCCTCACCTGCCTCCCCTGACTGCACGTCACTGCGGCAGTTCTAAAAAAATATGGCATGTAATTTACCAGAAAATTGAAGCCCACAGCTTGTATGATGCGAATGTGGCTTTGGGTGTGGGTAACATATATAACCAATTGTACGACATGTTTTTGAAAGTGGGGCAGATGGCCAGGGTATTTGAAGTGAGAGCCGGCTTGCCCATGAGTGAATACTGTATAGAATAGATCGATGAATGGTAAGAGCCAAGGCCACCGGGGGGCACAAAAGTTTTGTTGGGGGGGAAACACCTCCAATCGTGTTAAAAGTGCAGTAGTATTACTGTTCTTTTCACCTTTTTAATATAAAATTTTGCAGCATTGCATGCTACATTAAACTGCAGTTTATAGCTTCTTTTAATCTCCTGATCAGCCTTTTCTATTGAAATGATTGAAAATGCCATTAATTCATTTCAGCCCCACCACTAACAAGACATCTTTGAAATAAGGAAAAATAACATGCTCTGATATTCTTCTGGAAAAAAAACAGAATACTAACAATAATTTAAAGAAGAAAAAAAGAATTGAATTCTGCAGTTCAATTTATTGTGCAGCACATTTCAGTGTCCCCGCTTTGGCCACTGTGAGGCAGTATCACATCTGGGTGATATTTTCTATGCTTTATTACTACAGTGAGACCTCAACTTACGAACTTAATTGGTTCCCAGACAGAGTGTGTAAGGTGAAAAGTGTGTATCTCGAAAAAAAAATTCCCATAGGAAACCATTAAAATGGGAATAATCCGTTCCCGGATTTCCATAAAATATACTTTTCAACTAAATAAGCCTTAAAACTACACACAACCTACCTTATCCTATGCATAATAAATGTGCTATGGTATTGTAATTAAAGGAATACACTGCATTGTATCATAAAGTTACTTTATTTACATTTGTGATGGTCATTGATGACTTGATGGAATGGCGTTGGAGGTCGAAGGTCAAAGGGACATGCTGTTTGGAAAGAGAGGCACATTACATGAGGACTGTAATTAAAGAAATAAACTGTGCTGTAAAATAAAGCTGTATTTACCTTTTTGATGGTCATTGATGGCTTATGGAAGGAGAGTCACAGAAGGACTGTTGGTAACTTAACCTCTGGTGTGGCTTCTCTTTGCTTCTTTGGAGACTCCTCATCCTTTTTGCTGATTAAAAACCTCTTCATTGACACCTGTTGCTTTCTGACTTGTAAGGTGTTACGAGGCTGAGGCATCACATTATCGTTCATCATGTTGATGATTGTCATAGCCAGTATTTTCTGGATGGAACTCTTCGGTAAAAGCCTGCACATCATTCCACTTTGCCAACATTGCCTTCTCCTCCTCGCCCTCAGATGTTCTCGAACCATCCGTTACGGGCTTTAAAATCCTGAATAAGCGCCGAACTTCCAGGTTGGCGCATGACGATATCGGCGTGAATTAGCCGTGCTTTCTCGCATAAAATAGCTTTACTCACGCTGTCGCCGGATAGCTGCTTTTCGTGAATCTAAATTAACAGAAGTTTTTTAACTTCTTCGATTGCCCGAGACCGTCGCTTTAAGAGCATGGAAACACCTTTTGCAACAGACGCACCTTTGATAGCTTCTTTGATACGAAGGATGGCAGCGATGGTTGATTTAACATAGCCGCGCTCTGTCGCTAAATCACACAAACACACACGTCGTTCGTGTTTTTCAATTATCTCCTTCTTCTCAGTGACGGTGATGTTATTGTGTTTCTTCTTGGGCTGAACACGAGCCTGTGGTGGGTCTTTTTCGGTGCCATAATCGTAAAAGTATAAGCAAAAAGCTGCAAGGAGGCGATGGACGTGTGCATTCAATGAGAGGGGGTGTGCAAAGTAGCGTCGGCTGGAGCGCTGTTCGGTTGCCGAAGATCACTCCGCCAGAGCCGAAGGTCGTGTGCTTTCGTGTTCTTCCGCAGAAGATTATGTATTTATGTATACACACTTCCACCGAAGTGCGTAAGATGAAAATAGTTCTTATTATGAGGCTTAATATTCATAAATTTGACGTTCGTATGATGAAAAGTTCGTATTATAAGGCGTTCGTAAGTTGAGGTCTCACTGTATTATGCTACCGTGCCTTTCTTAAAACTACACATTGCTTCTAAACGTCAACGTTGTTTTAAATTAGGTGAGTGATGGGAATTCCGGCTCTTATTAGAGAGTCTGTTCTTTTGGCTTGGCTCGCCAAAAGGAGCCCAAATCGCCCCTCCGCTTTTTTGTTGCTTAAATTAATTTACGAGCAAAAATAAGGTACAATTATACGTAAAGTGAATTACTAATGTTAAAAAAAACATAAAATATAGCATTTTTAATTCATATGGCTTTATTTATATTCTTCTGAATAAATTCAACATGGAGTGTGTTGAGATCTTCAGCGCTTTTGGGAGAATAAAGAGTCGAGAAGGTCCTCTTGTTTAGATCGTACAAGTAGGATATTTATTTGCCGCAGCACAGAGAGCAGCCGCTGCGCTCATCGTCGTACGAGAAGTCACTCACATACAAATACACTGGCTTTTATCGCTGTCAATTCACGTGATGCCGCGTAGTGGCTGGGTTGCCAGTTCAGCTCAGTATTACAGCATTATACAAAATGAGGATACAATCTAAGTTTCTTAACACCCCAACTTATACTCAGTTTGCTGTAATGTAAACCAAGATAAATAGAACAATGTGACCTGTGTCTCACACATTTCAGCTTCCAAATTGGTGTAAACTCTCCAATACAATTGTTTTTGCATATTGGTAGTCATCAATAATGAAATCACCGTCCCATATGTTTTGATCACCTTGTCACTTCTTGACTCTTTGGCATAGATAAAAATAATCGGCTGGGTTTTGCTTATACTCATTATCGGTTAAATAATCATGTAAGAGCTTGTTCCGGTTTCGGCCAGATTGTTTGAAATCGTAAAGTTTGTAAACTAGACCATCATCCTTTTCTTCATTTTCCTGAGTTGCTTTTTGAAGCACCACTCTTATACCTGTTTGATTGGCTGTTGGTGAAAACGTCTCTCCATATTCTGTTTTGCATCTGGCTCTTGCCCTTCGCTACAAATCGTGCTTTGTATTTATCTCTACCATCTACATCACGTTTGATAGCATATACCCATTTACCCCCCACTGTTTTCTTGCCCGTTGGTAGGGTTGTTGCAGTAAATGTGTTGTCATTTAATGACTGAATTTCCTCATCCATGGCTTTTTCCCATTCTTGAGAATAATTTGATCTCATTGCCTCTGCATATATTTGCGGAACACCACACACAGATCTGTAACAGTAGTCTACTGTGGTGTGTGCCCCATCGTTATCGCTATACTCAATCACAAAATCATCTAAGTGACTAGGTTTCTTTCTTTCCCTAGTAGGATCCTCTCCTCTTTCATGTGGAACTGCTTTGTGTAACAAAGAGGGTACAGAAAGTGCTTTAGAATGAATGACTCTGTGTCTTTGTCTTGTCATGTTATTTGTTATTTAGTTTTTTTTTGTTCTTTTGACTTCAAGACGGCGCCGCGAGAGTGGCTGCCTTTCCAGCAGCTCATGTATTTTGTTTTTCTACTTTCATTCCTTCTATCACTTTGCTGCTGTGAAATGTAAATTTCTCCACTGCGAGACTAATAAAGGCCAATCCAATACCTTCTATTTTCAGGTTCATCATTTGTGTCACTTAGTTGTGTGAGGTTATGTTCATTTGGCCTAATCTCTGTGACTGCACTTTCGCGTGCATCCCTGTCTTGTACACATGACTCTTGGGCTCTCTTATTAGGCTTCTGAAAGACCTCACTAGTCTTTTCATCTGTTTCATTTATCTGTGTCTCTTTCTCAATATGTAAATAGTACAACTTTCCATACACATGTATACCATATTTTGTCCCACCTTTCGTAATCAGTGAATTTTTACCTTCTTTAAATATCACTGTTGCCTCGTTGGTGGTTGCTTTCTTTACAGACAAAATGTCCTGGGGGTATGAAGGAATGTTAAAGCGTCTCTCAGCGTTGCTTTATGACTTTGTCCTTTGATGTCAATCAAAGTGATCTCAGCATCTCCCCTTTTATGTGCGACTCCACTGCATTGTGTGCCGTCCGCCAGCTCCACGCGGTGTCTTTCCGGTCTGAACGTGCTGTCGAAATTCTTGAACATGGTCACGTCGGTGATGATATGCGAAGTGGCTCCTGTGTCCACCATCAATGCTCTCTCTCGGATGTCGCGACCCAACTGCTCCCTGGTTCTGGTCTTGCTGTCCCTCATCTTGAGCACGATGTCGGTGTCGCCATCTTCTGACGCTTTACTGCCATCATCTTGTCTGTCCTTCTCCTTACGCCGGCACGTGGCGTCTTTGTTTGTCTTGCTTTTGCAATGACTGCACCATGTCTTCTGTCGACATTCTCTTGCTTTGTGGCCTTTGATCCCACACTTGAAACACACTATGCTTGTGTCATCACTGTGCTGGTTTTGGTGGTTTGTCATCCACTCCGACCCTGTGTCTTCATCACACTGTCCCCTGACTCCGTGTTCAATTTCTCAGTGGCTTCAAAACTCCGTAGCTTAGTCTTGAAATCTGCAAACTTGATTTGAATCATTTGAATTCGCTACATGGATTGCAAATGGCTTGAAACTTGCTGGTAGTCCTTTTAATACCATGGCAACAAGTACGTCTGTGTAAGCTCTCAGTCGTACAGGAGTGGTCCATCGATGAGAAGGTTTCTTCAGCCGTCATCTGTACAAAAGTGAAGGTTTCGGACGTTTCGCCTCCTATCCAAGAGGCTTCGTCAGCGAACTAAAGTCTGACTGGTCGTATCGGCCCCATTTATATATCCCTAATGTCCAGACATGGGGGCGCCGGACACAGCTATGATAGGTCCCTACTCTCAGGTTGGGGGGGGGGGACCCCTCCCTGTGGCCCCACTGATTGTTCCTACATTCCTGACTAACGACTGGCCTATTACTCCCACTCCCCCCGGTATCACCTCATCAGCACCTTTGTACAGATGACGGCTGAAGAAACCTTCTCATCGATGGCAACAAGCAGTCCATCTCCCAAAGTTTCACCCGCATTTCGAAGTGCTGTGATGGCCGTTTCGGCTTTGATGATATAGTCTGTAACACTTTCATCGTTCCTCTTTTGAAGCGACGTGAGCATGGTGTACAGATTTATTATCCGTGGTTTTCCTTTCCCGGCATAATATTCTCTCAATATCTTCAAAGACTTTCTTCCATCATCAGGTGCATCTGTCATTATTAGTGAGAGGCTCTTGTCATCAAGCATATTTATCAATTCGCATACGCATCTGCATTTTTCTCTGCATCCGAAGCCATTTCGGAACTTGTTGCCGGCTCGCTTAGCACGGTCTTCTTTAGTCCCAATAAATGAAAATGTCTGAGCATTTTTGTTTCATATCTCGTACTTATCTTCATCTCCGTCGAATGCCAGTCGAAGGTGCCTGCTTGCCCTTCCTTAATCCATCTTGACCGCTGTTTAGCCGGTTAGCGATGGCCTCGTTTGCTTACCGCTCTTTCAAGTCTGGATACACTTCTGGCTTCACTTTATCTCCCAAACGTCCTGGGCCCATAACCTGTTGAGATCTTCAGCGCTTTCGCGATGCATTTGGGAGAATAAAGAGTCGAGAAGGTCCTCTTGTTTAGATCGTACAAGTAGGATATTTATTTGACGCAGCACAGAGAGCATGCAGCCTCTGCGCTCATTGTCGTACGAGAAGTCAAACACTTACACATAAACTGGCTTTTATCACTGTCAAGTCAGGTGATGTCGCGTAGTGGCTGGGTTGCCAGTGCAGCTCAGTATTACAGCATTATACAAAATGAGGATACAATCTAAGTTTCTTAACAGAGTGCTACAAAAAATATAAAGTACAAATACAAAGACATTCAACATGGAGTGCTACAAAAATATAAAGTACAAATACAAAGACATCTCAAAAAGTTTTTTTTAAATCTGATTGTGTATATTTATAAGCTTTATTTACAGTATTTACAGTAAAACAATATAAGTAAGCTTTGATTACAATAATCTTTATACATTACAATTAGTAAAAGATTGTGGCGGGCACTAGGACCAGGCATCTCACCCAGCAGGTGCAGAGGAGGGGGTGGTTCATGTTACATATATTACACTGCTTTTGCTGTTCAGTTCAGATCCACTTGTTAGCCGTTGGAATAAACACGTCTCCACATGCTGAATTCACAACAGACATTCAGCACGTGGCCGGCAAATGTAACCCTGTGGCCGATTGCTTGTCACGCGCGATTGTGTGTCCAGTCCAGCTCGGGGTGGATTTTTCAGAGATGGCCACCGCCCAATCTGAGGATCATGAGGATCCGGACATCCACGAACTCAAGGCAGCAGGCACAGCCCTGAAACTTGAGAAGGTGGCACTGTGTGAAGGGGGTCCCGCTCTCCTCTGCGATGTGTCTACGGGTCGCACTCGTCCCGTGGTTCCGCAGGAGTGGCGTCGGCGAATTTTTAATTCTATTCATTCCCTCTCACACCCTGGCGTCCGGGCGTCAGTCAAACTACTTGGGGCCAAGTTTGTCTGGCCTGGGTTACGAAAGGACGTCAGGAAGTGGGCAGCTGCATGCGTGGCATGTCAGCGCGCCAAAGTCCACAGGCACACCCGAGCAAACCTGGAAACTTTTCCAATTCCGGACAGGAGATTTGACCACGTCCATGTGGATCTGGTCGGGCCCCTCCCTCCTTCGCAGGGTTGCACACATCTCCTCACCATGGTCGATCGAACCACTAGGTGGCCGGAAGCAGTCCCCCTGTCCTCCACGACCTCGGCAGATATTGCCCGCGCATTTCTGTCGTCCTGGGTCGCACGTTTCGGCACGCCATCCGATATCACTTCGGACAGAGGCCCCCAGTTTGTGTCCGAGCTCTGGTCGGCCATGGCACAGTCCTTGGGTGTGCAGGTACACCGCACTATGGCCTACCACCCGCAGGCTAACGGGATGTGCGAACGCTTCCACCGGTCACTGAAAGCCGCGCTACGTGCCGCGCTGTCGGACGGTAACTGGGTCGACCATTTTCCGTGGGTCCTGCTCGGGTTACGTTCGGCCCCTAAAGAAGACCTTAACGCCGCCCCCGCAGAGTTAGTGCTCGGTCAACCACTCCGCGTTCCTGGTGAATTTCTGCCTGAAGCTTCGGGTGCACATTCATTCCCCCTTTTGCCAGCAGAGCCCCTGACTCCAGCACCAATTCACCACTGCGTCCCCAAAATATTTGTTCCGTCTGCTCTTAGGTCAGCCCGTTTTGTCTTTGTGCGTCACGATGCCCACCGCTCTCCCCTCCGACCGCCGTACGACGGCCCGTTTAGAGTGCTCGAACACGGTGAAAAGAGTTTTGTGCTCGATATGGGTGGGTGGAGGGAGGGCATTTCAATAGACAGGCTCAAACCGGCTCATTTAGTTGCAGGCGAGGACGTTTCGCCTGCCCAGGCCCCACGTCGCGGACGCCCTCCGAAACCTCCAGCCTCACCGCGGCATGCCAGGGTTGAGTGTCGTTCCCCCACTGAGGTCTCGCCCGAATCACCTTCACCACCGAAAGACGGACTGCGTAGTCGTTGGGGCAGGCTGGTTAAGCCCCCTGCAAAATTTTCACCTTGACCTTCCTTCTGGGTGTTCTGGGGGGGCTGTGTGGCGGGCACTAGGACCAGGCATCTCACCCAGCAGGTGCAGAGGAGGGGGCGGTTCATGTTACATATATTACACTGCTTTTGCTGTTCAGTTCAGATCCACTTGTTAGCCGTTGGAATAAACACGTCTCCACATTTAGTCGTGTGTGCTCATTCCTCAACGGCTACAAGATAAAGAAAAAGCAGCATCCAGGTAAAGGTCTTAGCTATGTGTGTGTATGTGCACACACACATTGAGGGAGAAAGAGATGAAAGGGTAATGTGAACAGGAGAGAAAAAGAAAGAGAAGAGAAAAATAAATAAAAAGAGAAGAGAAAGATAGAAAAGGATAAAAAGACAAAAAGAGAAAAGAGATAAAAGACAAAAAATAGAGAAAAAGAGAAAGATTGAAAAGGAGAAAAAGACAGAGAAAAAAGACAAAAAAAGAGAGAAAAAGAGAAAGATAGAAAAAGAGAGAAATGGGGCGAAGAGAAAAAGTGACGAGAAAAAGAGAAAAGAAAAAGGTAGAAAAATAGAAAAAGAGAAAGGAGAGAAAGAGATACAGACATTCTCAACAGTTGAGCATACCCTAAAACTTTGAGACAGGCGTTTGATGCATCTTATTAAATTTGCTTTCAGGTTAATGTTTGTGTCTTAACATCGACTGAGACTTATCTGAACCGCACCACGTCACTCTTCTTGGCCACGAGGATGATGTTGGGCTGGAGGGTGAACTGCATCCGGGCAAGAAAAACTGATCAATTGTTCTTATCCAGCATAGGAAGTCTGTTGAGCCGTTCTTCGTCTGGTTCCTCATCTAGGAAATTTCATATCTTCTCAGGTGATCCAGATGGCTGACAAATTCGGACAAATATTCACACCTGCCAATGTTTCAAACTACTATATCTGTATTGGTTGTATATCCTCC
Source organism: Hippocampus bargibanti (assembly GCF_051943395.1). Lineage (NCBI taxonomy): Eukaryota > Metazoa > Chordata > Actinopteri > Syngnathiformes > Syngnathidae > Hippocampus > Hippocampus bargibanti. Next base: position 13,964,870 of record NC_142734.1, read on the forward strand.
ATCCATGATCCATTTTGCTTACCTTCCACCCAATTGGACTAATTGGACATTTATCATAACAAGTTCAATTTGTGCACTGCTTTTCCTCATTATTCAGACTGTTTTGCTCACGTTGTAGTGTATCAAGGGTGGCACTTGAATTAGACCTCCAGTTGAGTGACATGACAAAAGTTTCAATATAAACGAAAGATTGCACATTTGTATCCAAACATGACTTTATTGGTAACACAATTGAAAGTTAAATGACAGGTTACGGACGACGATCCTGCCAACAGAAATGTTGACTAAAAGCTTTCAAACGTGGACGGTTGCGTATTTTGAAATGGGAAGTCTCCCAACATCATTTTCGAGAAACTTCAGTTGTTTCACTTTTAATACAGCAAATAAATAAAAGCCTCCACAGACTGAGTGCTAAAGTTTAAGCGGGATGACGGGCCAGTACTTGGGTTGCTTCAGGTCACAGTTTCTGTCAAAAGTGAGCTGCATCGCGGCCTCCATGGCCAGGATCTTGGCTGCATCCTCACCGTACAGCTTCTTCATCTCAGCCCCACGCCTCTCGCCCGGCCGTTCAGAGGGCGGGGCCACGCTGGCTTGTCGTGAGAGGCCACGAAGATCCTGATCGGCTGAGACGTAGTTGTCCTGTTGCTCTGCATCTAGTTGTTGCTGTCTCCCTGTGGAAACAGCAGGATTCATACAGTGAAACAACGTTTACTGCACGGGTTATGTTCAGATCTGCCTAGAATCCAGGAAAGATATTTTGTTCCCCACTCAATTCCCTTTAATTATTTTTTTCCAAAGCTATAAATTAATCTGTATTAAGATAAAGAAGATCTGATTTAATGTACATGAAAACATTCCTTCACTATCCGAATCTCATAATTTCACAAGGGTTGCGGGCGTGCACGATCCCATCACAAAATGTGCTTTTCATTTTACACACATTTTTCAATGCATGTATAAATGACACACTATGCTAAGCCAAAAGCACGGGTTTTGAAGACAACTAACATAACCACTTACTGCATCTTGTTTTTGTAGTATAAAACAATAAGTGCAAAAACTAATTTCATAGGATTTGTTTTAAAAAAAAAAAATCTAATTTGTAATATTTATTGAGGTACAGTAAAGTCTCGTTATATCGATATTCAAGGGAGTCCGAAAAATAGCGATATAACCGGGACTATCGATATATCCGACCCTATTTGCATGTAATTTTCTCCGTGCGTGCATAGAAATAGCATCGATATAACCGGGACTATCGATATATCCGATATCGATATAACGAGACTTTACTGTACTATATTTGTTCTGCATATGATTCTAAATTAAAAAAAAAGATTGGGCTACTCATGTTATAAGACGTTCGTTCACCATCCAGTAGTAATTTAAATACAACCCAGTTTTCTGTCTGAAAAGATTTGCATTCCCATACATTTTAATCGGACATATTACCTCGGTTTATGAACATTTCAAGTTATAAACATGCTCACAGAACCAATTAAATTTGTAACTTGTGGTCCTACTGTGCACCGCTAGCACAAATCTGTGAATCAGTATTCAGATTACACATTCACTTACTTAATTCCTCTCGATGTTTCTCCGTCTGGGCAAAATACTGCCGAAGCTCCTCGCTAATTTCCATGTTGCTGACATCGCATTCGATCTCAGTGTCGGAGCTGCTCTCCCCTTCTTCGCTGTCACTTTCCCATGCACGCCAGTCTGCGTAGCGCTCTCTTTGGCGGTGGTAGATGGGGCCGTAAGCGGCCTCTAAGGCCTTCAGGTAGGCTCGTTTGTGCCTCTGGTGCCAGGCCATCGCCTGCTGGTAGTGCTGCCAGTATCGACTGTACACAGGGCTGGAAAACCAGGACATTTGAGTCCTCCTACCAGAGAGAAGAAACATGAGGTCAGCCTCATGGACAAGTGACCAGCATTGACAAGCCTGCAGAGGCAACTGAACTGAAGTGGATTTAGGAGGTGTCTGAATTTGATGTCAGTACTAATGTCGTCCCTACATTTGAAAATTGATGTCTGTACTTTCTACTCATTGTTTTGTCAAAATAGGATTGTTACTTTTTTTTACATGCGAGGATGGTGACATGACATAAAATATGATAACAGTTAACGCTAAATTAATCCACTGTAGCAAAAAATAAATAAATAAATAAATAAATCAATAAAACAACCACAGTGAAAAATAAAAATAAAAAGCCATCACCATCTGGCATTCAAAATACTTCCATCTTATTTGAAAAAAACTCATACAGGTAAGGAGAATTTACTTTCCAATTTATCAGGCGTTGAGGTAGCATTTTTGTGTCAATAAGTTCCTAACATTAGATTCGCTGTAGGAACATGAATGACTATACATGAATTACCTTAACATGCTTCATTCCCGTTTATTGTCTACACCTCGGATTTCAGCTATATCACTCCAACCTTCTGCAGGAAACCGTTTTCACCTGCACCGATGAACACACAGGGTACGAAAATAAAGAGGGCGACCTCCAACGTGTTCCTGGGTGTTCTTCTCAACAATAATATATTTAGAATAGCTATAATGTGAGCCGTGTGAGAAAACCAGTGGCAGCTCTTGATGAAGGCTGCAGCGTCACACAAAACTGTTAGCCAGCAAAATTAATTTATGTTGTCGACTCAAGATTTGGGCGGCCCGGTAGTCGAGTGGTTAGCACACCAGCTTCACAGTGCAGAGGTCGCCGGTTTGCGTCCCGGTCCGGCCTCCCTGTGTGGAGTTTGCATGTTCTCCCCGGACCCGCGTGGGTTTTCTCCGGGTCCTCCGGTTTCCTCCCACACTCCAAAAATATGCATGGCAGGCAGATTGACCACTCCAAATTGTCCCTAGGTGTGAGTGTGAGAGTGACTGTTGTATGTCTTTGTGTGCCCTGCGATTGGCTGGCAACCAATTCAGGGTGTCCCCCGCCTCGTGCCCGAAGACAGCTGAGATAGGCTCCAGCAACCCCCGCGACCCTAATGAGGAATAAGCGGTACGGAAAATGAGATGAGATGAGACTCAAGATTTGACTGATCCCCCGGCCTCCCCAAAAATTAAACTTTTCAACACGCAGATTGTGGAAAACGCTTTCCGGCCAGAAGGATGTGTGACTGATTATTTCTTTGTGTCAGTTTTGCCTTGGACGTTAAATTATATGGGTTGTTATGCTTGACTGTCACTGTGTTTCACCGCAAGCAAGAATTAGGCAGTTTTGTAATTCAGTTCTTTGGAGAGTTGTCAAGTTCGAGACGGTAACTATATATATATTGGCTCATAAACTTCTGAATCGATGGTGATAACCCGACCGTGAAGCCACTTACCAAGCGCGCTCTTCAGTGTCTCCCAGCATCCAATCTCAGTCACCGAGACTTGAAGGGGAATCTGAAAATGAGATGATCAGCAAGCAGACGCCGCCAAGAGCAGGTTAGTATGCCTGTCGGGAGTAAAGACGACCAGGCGAATTGTTAGCAACGAACACTAGCATTTAAGAAAACGCACGTACTGCTCTTCTCTACACACCGAATAAAACGCAGACTTTTGCCCAATGTCTCAGATTATACCAAATGCAGAAGGTACGTTTTTGCTGACGAACTCATATTTCACAATCTAATTTAAGTTCGAATTTTGACTCTCCGTAGTATGACAAAATTTCCCAGCAGCCTCTGCAAAGCCACCGACGATAGTACTCACAAGCGCCACTCAGTGGTTGTTTTAAGTGAACACCATTTTGGAGACGCTTTGAGATCGTTCTCAATCGATCATGTCTAATGTTTTAAACGAGAACATGTCTGGCATGGGTTGATCACGCAGAGCAAATCTGAATAGTCGTCACAGTTAAAAGTTACATATTTCTTTCCCTTTTCTGTGACAATAACCGGTTTTTACTTCAGAGAGCAAGCCTGCAATGCGTTCGCTTGTTATGGTCTAAAACGTAACATGGCATTCCCGCGAATCGACCGTGTATTGATATTGTCTAATGTATTAATGTATGTTTATTTGTTGCAGAAAACGAACCACTAAAACCAATCGATCATTTTAGCTCAGCCAAATACTGTTAGCTTCGCTTTCCTTTTGAGAAAACAGTTTTTGTTTCTAATTGAATAAATCGTTCCTGTAAAACGAAACACTGTGTAAATTAAAACAGATTCCTATCTTACAGACAGTGTACTGTCGGTGTCCAAATACCTGACATGTTTCGGCGTCTACTTGCGCCTTCGTCAGAGAGGAGATGGGTAGACAAGGTAGTATCAAGTAGACAGGATCAACTTAATACAACTATAACTGAAACACCGTGTAACCGAAAGTCTGCGCCCTTTGCCGAAAGATGTGGTTGGAGTTGGCTCTCATGTGCTTGCTGCTGAAAAGTGAGTTGGGTCTCCCCAAATTGCCAAGATTTGCGCATTTTTTTTACGGCAGCTAACGCCTGCACTGCTTTGTGTTGCAGCTACCAGCCCGCAAATCACCTGTTTTGGGGACTCATCGGTGGAATACGGCAAGGATGCACACTTCAAGTGTGAACTGCAGAACCAGAAGGGTAAAATAATAATAATAATAATAATAATAATAATAATAATAATAATAATAATAATAATAATAATAATAATAATAATAATAATAATAATAATAAATATAGTAGTTGTCAGTGAGCTGCCCAAACAATTATGCACTTGAGTAGAAACTAACAGTAAACATAATTTTAAGTGTGACGGTCCAGGATTACAGATGTGTTGTTGAGTATGGCTGTGTAAGTACTCGGCCATATACAGTAGAAGTCTACTGACAGGCCATTCACGCCAAAGTCTGCTCTTTTTATGTGATGATCTAAATTACAAAAGCCAATGTGACTTCTAATGTGAATAAAACACGTCTGTCATGTGATATGCATGCACACAACATCGAATGAAGTGCACAGAAATGTGATTAATGTGTACGGACTCATTTTGAACATCTCTTGAGGTACATATAATTTGGGGATATCAGGCAACACTCCTCAATCTCCGCATTTAAAGAAGACTTCTCTCTACTAAAGCATATGCCACGTTATTGCTGCATGTCATAAATGAACCATCTGTATGGCTGATTGACAACTATGTATCATGATAAATGTCCACTTTCTGCGCTTTATGATTTAATTGACATTAAATTTGACTCACATCTTAAAACAACTGTTACAGGTACATTGACTGCAGATGTATCACATATATAACATATAACATATATATGTATCACATATATAACCCATTTAGTTTCACCTACTGAAGAGGATAAAATGTGAATGTAGCACAAGCTACAGCAGTACTTTATCTTCATGCTCAAAACAATGCTTTTTACCAACAATAAATGAAACGAATGCTCAGTTATGAAGTAACTGGTTAGCATTCTTTTTTTCCTGTGTAAACTATCTCACCTGTTCATGTTTGTTGAACTGCTTCCGAAAGGACGTAAGATGCCACAAATCGCAGAAATGCACAAATGCACTAGAACTGACAAAATGGGAATTGGTGTGATGGAATTACAATATGTTGAGTAATAAGCTTTGAATGTTTGGGGAGGAGCCAAGTTTAATCTGCCTTCTCAAATTTAGTCTGCCCTGGTGTATTTTTTCAAAATCAAAACATCCATAAATCAGTATTTTTTTTCAATATTTTTAAAATTATTTTGAAATGATATTAAAATGTTTGGGGAGTTTAATGGTTCTAGAATTCTGCTAAAATACTTATTCTTTACTGTTTTGCTGATTGACACTGATAAACATTTGCTTTGAAGTACAGTGAACCCTCATTTATCGCAGGAGATACGTTCCAAAAATAGCCCGTGATAGGTGAAATCCGCGAAGTACAATGTAGTGAGCTTTTTAATTTTTTTAAATGTTATTTTACAATGCAAAACTGTACATACTGCAGAATGAAACAAAAAATAAAACCTCATTTTTAATAGTTAAAGAACGGTGTTGTAAAACAATATTTTGCTGCTGCTCCTATTTGTCCTGACTCCGCTGCTTCTTTTTCTACCTTTTTATACTGAAGGAGTCTTTCTCCGAGAGAAGAACATTGTTATCGGTAGTTGTTGGTACTCTTTCTCTTTTTGTCTTTCTTTTTTTTTGAGAATAGAGAGCAGCTGTTCAAAGCCAGTGTGTTTGATTTTATTCTGCGTTGCTTGCAGTGTTGCTTGCAGTGTTGCTTGCAGTGTTGCTTCTTTTACTTTGTTTGTTTGCACATTGGCATGCCATTAATAAATAAAATAAATAAATAAAGTTTCTTTTCCCCCCTGAAAAAAATCTGCGATGCACTGAAGTGCACTAAGTGAACCGCGAAGTAGCAAGGGATCACTATACGTTTCAAAAACTTGTAATCAAGTGTTCAGCCACAGTGAAATGAAAGCCATTTCACACCCTGCACTAACCCAACAGCAATGAAAATTTTCAATGTGACCAAACCTGAGTCTGATTCAACATGTCATTCAATCATGTTATTGTTGAACGTGTTTCATTGCATATTCTTTTGCTTTCGTTGCAGCTTCAGTTGATGAACTCATTCACTGCCAGATTTGTGCAAAAATGTCTCCGCTCCAGTGCCAGGGTTTTTGTCATTTTCACTCAAATTCCAGGCCCCACAGAATATTGAGTTTTAGGACTACATAAACATTCAATGCAGCGTAAGAACCCTTAGACTCTCTTCTTTCAGAAAAACAAAAGGGTTAATTCCTAAATTATATGGGTCTGGAGTAATATGAGGTGCAAGTGGGGGCAGCTGTACAAAAGGCAAATGCTGCCCCCTTGTGGAAGGGAAACCAAAACCCAAACAAATTCGGGAATGGCGATACACGTCATATTTTCAATTCCCGAATTCGTGAATGGCCGTGAATGAGTTAATTTGTTTAACTCCCCCCCCCCCCTCAAAACTCAATTGTACTCTGGCATTTGACTCATGATTCAAATTTGATCTTAGTTTTAACTCCCTGGTGCTTTCTACTATCTTTGAGGCTGCTTTATTTCCTGTGTGCAATAGTTGTCAATTTTAAGCGCTTTGTTACAGCTTCAGCTATTCTTAAAGCACTATATCTTCTTCTTCGTTTACTTTCGCCTTTTCCCTTCAAGGGAAATCATACAGCGAATCAATGTCCTCCACCTTCAGAGGTTTGATTCGCATGTTTGTTTTGGCCAAGCTTTTACGTTGGATGCCCTCCCTGACACAACCCTCTGCAGTTATCCGGGCTTGGGACGGGCATAAAAAGACACTGGCTTATGTCCCCTTGTGGCTACAGAACAAGCAACTCTATGAGTTTAATAAAGATAAAGATGCTCAGTAAATACTTACCATGGCGTTGTTAAAAAGATATACAATTGGGGTATTATCGATGAGAAGGTTTCTTCAGCCGTCATCTGTACAAAAGTGAAGGTTTCGGACGTTTCGCCTCCTATCCAAGAGGCGTTCGCTGACGAAGCCTCTTGGATAGGAGGCGAAACGTCCGAAACCTTCACTTTTGTACAGATGACGGCTGAAGAAACCTTCTCATCGATGGACCACTCCTGTACGACTGAGAGCTTACACAGACGAATTGGGGTATTACACAAGTCTCATTTTATGTTGTATTTATACAAATATGTATACAAATATTTGTGCTGTGTTTGTATTTATATGCAGTGTTATAAGAAAGTAGCAAACGGGTGGATTATCATCTTTGGGTTTTTATTGGAGGATTGGTAAAATCGTTGTCTCTCATGTCAAACGCATTGTTAAGGCAGCAGACTGACCATTACAAGGCACTATATAAATCAATATGTATGGAATTGAATCGGTCTGCTAGGCTTTCCCCAAAAGTGTTCTTGGCCCCACCTCAGGTGTGCACCAGATCACCTGGCAGAAGTGTCAAAGGGATGGGCCCATTGAGAATCTCGCATCCTACAATGAGCGGTTTGGCCAGCACATCAATAAGCCCTACCAAGGAAAGTTGATTCTCAATGAGACATCACTCAGATCAGCGTCCATCACCGTCAAGAACGTCACGTGGGCGGATGAGTGTTGTTACATTTGCATCTTCAACGTGTACCCAGGAGACTCCAAAAGAAAGCAGACATGCCTTACCGTGCAAGGTAAAACAAATCGGCTGAGGGTATGACTTCACATATTCATCATTTGACCAGCTTGACTCGCCCAATCTTATAGGAATATCTGAGGTGAACGCTAATCATCATGACAGCAGTCTTACGGATGGAAACGCAACAGTTGTGTTCAGCTGCTCCGCCACCGGGAAACCAGCACCAGCCATCCGCTGGAACCTCTCGCCAAATTCCACCACTTTGCACAAGACGACAGTCAACAAAATAGCCAACGGCGATGGCACCTTCACCAGTAGTCAGAATGTCACGTTGCGCTTGTCTGACAGTTGGCACGGGCACGCACAGTGCGTGGTGCAGAGCGGCAGTTGGGGAGAAAGGATCAAGATGCTCCCTTTTTCGTGGGATCCTGGCCTGAAGAAAATGGAGGAAAACAGTGAGTCTGGTAAGAGTGCTGCTCAGGCTTGAATAACTTACCTTTTAAATTTAGATCAAAGCTGATGATTTACGTTTCGATGGAGTGAACATTATCCTGCAAGTTTGTCTGAACTGTTTTACAAATTTCGTAAACGGGGTTCCACTGAGAGCAAAACATATTCCACAGTTCATGTATTTTAGTTTGTTTTAGCGACTGAAGTTGACATGTCTCCTATTATGCTCGAAAACCTTTGGGCAACATTGGCGGAACACATGCTGCAAAAAAATATGGCCTTCGAAGTCAGTGGCATGAAATAATGTGATAGAATATGTCATAGTGATGTTTTCTAGCAGACCAGGAAGGTTCTTTTTGCATAGAATTGTTCATAGAAGCTTGTGTTATGAAATGCATCCTGCTGTCTGTAGCATACTGCTTTTGGTGTAGTACAGAATTACAGTCGAGGTGCACACCTTGCGCGATTGTTGTATCTTAATGATGCAAAACTGGCATTTACAACATATATCTAATCTATCAGTTTACACTTAGTAAAGATGGTATAAAACAAAGATCAAATCTGAGTCATGTCAAATGCCAAAAAATACAAATGAATTTTGAGGCGGGTTTTAAAGATAGGCAGCATTTATTTGACATCAGAAGATGAATATGAATATTTTTTTTGTTCGTTTTTATTTTTAAACCAGGTGGAATAGTGTCTCAAACCAGACATATTTATGTGGCCATTGCGGTTGCTGTTGTTGCTTTGGCTGGGTTGGCTCTCATACTAAAGAACAAAAGAGCAAGGAAGAGGTAAGTTAAAACAGTTCTCTCAGAAATATTATGTGGATATTGTAATATGACGTTCTTAAGCTAAAACGGCATACATGCTAAGATGTTTCACCCTATTGCGTTGTCGTCTTCACTCAGACGTTTGATCTTCTGACAGCAAAGTACAAAATTGTATTACATTCAAGGAAACCAAAAACACATTTCTCTGAAAATGGTACTAATATATGTATCAGCAGTTGTCGGGCGCAGTTGCAACCTGCTGTGAGCTCGCTAGCTAAACTGGTAATTATATATCTGCAATGGCATCTTGACTTCAAATAGTACTGTGGTGTAACACCTTTAGAGTGCCTCGTTGTCATTGCGTGGAAAAGCCCAATGATGACTGTCAGACATATTCCAGCAACCGTCGGCTGTAATCACATATAATTTGACGCAAATGCGCAGATTTGTTGGCAAAGTAAAGATGCTCGATGTAGCGCTGTTTGTTTGACTGACGACAAGTGAACGGAGCGTGGTTTCAGTGCAGACAGTGGCCATTCTCACAGCATTTTACATCAAAGAGAAAGGCTTTTCATGATAATTATCATTTGCATGGATTGTTTACAACATATTTTTGTGGTCCATCACATTTGGAAGACATCTTAATTTTCACTTTGCAGGGACTTTTTTGTGTACTGGTAATTAAAAAAACATCCTGTCTAACTTGTATGAGCAAAGTTCCTTGTTTTGTTTCCTCTTTTTCTCAGGCACAGTACTGTCAGACAAACGGTTTAGTTTCTCATCTCAACCAGTGGCCGGGAACATGTTGCGACGATGGGACGTACTGTATGTATTGATTGGGATTGGCGGATGTCATGATCTGGTTGGCGACCAACGGGGGGCGCTGTCGGCCCCGCCTGCACCTGCACAGGTGCTGGTCTTCCCGATCAGATTGGCGACCAACGAGTGTTGGATTATTTTTATCGTTCGCCCTTGGTTCATTGCTTCGACGGGTGTTGATGGAGATCGATGGTTAAATCATCAAGGAGCCAGGTCTTGAACAGAAAGTTGATTTAATTGGGAGAGCTCGGAGACATTGCGGTGTGGACGGAGGAGAGAGCATGGCGAGAGAGAGAGACGAACGGGCTGCAGGAGTATTTATGCGGCGCATAGTAATGACGCGACAGGATGTGACGTAATGAAAATACGACATCGTGTAAAGGAAGGCAGGATATGACGTATGAGGAAGTTCAAAATGTAAACAAAGACTACGGAGCGATGTTTAGAGATGTTTGTATGGCGAATTACCCCAACATCTCCCCCCTGGCTAACATTTTTAACATCGGTCGAGGTGAACAGAAAGAAGAAAAAAAGAAAATCACAATGGAAACATCCTCAAATCAAATTATGTCATTCGCTAGCTACAATAGTCAAATCTTCATGGGATCCTGGATGGTGATCACCAGGATGACGATTAGGAACAAAATTGTTTGTAGCGTTTGTCGCAAGCAGGCCCCAGGGTGTGGTACGGATGAGCTGGTGAATGGGAGAAGGTGTGTGTCTGTCGGCTCCAGTGATGTGCATCGGGAATCTTCTTGACGAACGGTGTGGTGTCCTTGCGAGTCCAGACGAAGCTTGTTGCTGCTAAAACGGCTAGGAGCTCTGCAACCGGTCCATCCCACTTTGGCGTGGCCCACGTCATCTTCTTCAGACCGCAGTTCCGTCCTGTGGAGAACAAAGCAAGACTTGTGCCAGGTCACATGTCGAAAGGATGGTTTCATTCTGCGCAGCACCCTTTCTTGGTGTTTCTTTCCCTATCAAAATCTGTCTCATCGTTTAGGCTCTGCAATGCATTCTCTCACAGAAATGGCAGACATTGTTATTGTTAGATTTTAGTTGGTTAGTGTATGTTAGTTGTTAGTGAGTCTGCATTTCTGGAGGGCACCACTTTCTTGGGGAATGACGTTGCAGCCAACATCACTCAACACCAAAAGTGAAAATTTTGGCAATGATGATCTAAGCTATTGCCACTCCCCCCTGTTGAGACATTAAAAGTCTCAATATGCCAATTGGGAACGTTTGCGCGGAACACGATCCTTCTTTGACATTGCACGGATCACCAATTTGCATAAAAATGTCAATCATTGGTCAAAAATTTTGGAGGCCAAATTTTGGCATGTCTCTCAAGACCTGCATGAGAACCAATTCATGTAGCGTGTACCACGAATATTTTGTACATTGAGCACAGCTTCTCCTGCTGTTACTCCTTTTCTGGCACCCAAGCAAATCATCTCTGCAAAAATGTGTTTTTGGTGGACATTTGCATGTCGCCAAATTGTATGGGTGGAGGACAGCCTTCTACAATTTGCACAAGTTGACATGGTCGTCATCATTATGGCGATCTGTGTAAATGGTCATCTCGTACACGCCTTTTGTCATTCAGTTGGAGGGCACCAGTTGACAGGCAGTTTCGCAGATGTCCTGCGGAGGACATCCATTCGCACAACCCAGCTTCATCTGCGGCCACCCTGGCATCGGATTCCGCAAGAGTCCTCCTCTTCTGAAGGATCTACTTCTCCCAACTCTGAAAGAAGCTGGTTAGCGCAGAAGCCCCACACAATATATCTGATTTCACCTGAATCTCTGACTGACATCGGTGCCCACTCAACTCATTTGCCAATTTCATTCTTACCGGCGAGAAATTCCTTTAATGTGCACTGCTGTCAATTCATAATAATAATGATAATAATTTGCAATCTTGACAGAGTGCACTTTTTGTCGTAACTATAAACTACTTTTGAACTGACAAATGTCATCGCTGTACGCAAAGGCAGCCAGAAGATAAATTAGCATCTGCATGCTGTCTTAATAAACGTTGGATTTCCTCCATTGCATCTCCAACGTTGAATACTTTTCATTCAATCAAGCCTAATTGTAACAATTCGTTGCTCGCTAGATGGTTGGATGAGAAATATGTGCAATAAAAATTGTCATGCATTACAATAAATGCCACACATTATGCTTTTGGAAAACAAAACTATTCTCAATATGGGCTTTGTCATCGATCCCAAATCATCAGGTGGGTGTGCCAAGTCTAGTTCTGCAGGTGCATCCCACCAGCCATTGCGGCCTCTCCTTTGTTGGATCTCCTATGACAATTGAAGCAGAGATTAAACTTTGTTTCCAAAAACACCAAGAATGCAAATTCGGTTTGGCTTGTGCATCCCACAGTTCATCATTTCATCCTGCAAATGGAACAATTTCTCAACCATCATCCCAGCTCTGTTTGCGAATTGTTGCTTTACACATCATCTGCACAAAAAGCATAATGAAAAAAGTTAAGTCATCAAATTTTGCAACTCCTTCTTTTCCTTTTGAAATTAATTTCTCTGCTGAGAAACTAATAAAGGTGCATCCGATCAAATTCAATTTATCGTTTTTATGAATCAAATCATCTGCTCTTTGATTTCAGGGGATGCCAATTGTCAGGTCAAAACCAGTGTAATGATCACGTCACAATCATTAGCTTAATAAATCTATAAACTTTCCTTCTATGAAATGTCCAACAATATCAACTGGTGAATCTCTGTAAGGACTTAATCACCAGCAAATTTAGTTACATTTTCCTTGCCAATTCCATCCAATTCAAGATAAATGTTCCTGTTATTCAGCCCAATTTACTGACCATTTTATTTACTTTTTCCAATTGAACCGTCGTTTACGAGCCAGCACAGTGGGGCCCCAGAATTGTCTCTGGGTGTTTTAAACCCGTCTTTGAAGCTCTGTGCTGACAAAAACCCTTGATAAGAGGCATCGTAAATAACTCTGGCTTGTTTCAAATGGCTTGAACAGGCTGTGGACAGAACAAGGTTCAGCTCTGTTTGACAAAACTAAACTTATAATTTTATAAAGTCACTCTTTGATTCTGTCATTTTATACAATTTCCATTTCATTTCGCATTTGCCCAAATCAGGATTTCATGGAAAAGGGCATGTAGCTTCAAAAGAGTGAATTAATCATAATCATTTATAATTGAATCTAGCAACATCTATCTTGCTGATTTCAGTTCAATTTGAGATAAACATCCTTATTTCCTCAATTGAACCGTGATAGAGGAAAAACTTGAGCAAAAACATACATGATTGTTATCCTAAGGAATGCAATGGTCTCACTGCTTAAACACCATCCCCCAGTTTTTTGAGACACAGCGGGCCAAATCCCAGCAGTCATAAATAACTCCAAAACGCAAATGCCCAATGTTCAAATCGTTCTTGAGAACAATGTGGCACAATTTCAACACTGATAATTTTACAAATTCACTGTAGTTCGGCTTCTGTCTATTCATTTGTCCGCTGTCTTTATTTATTTGTTCACTCCGTCTAATTAATTATTTAATTAAGTTTTTTGTTTCAAGTAAACGGCATTCGTCAAAAAGCTATGGAAAGAAGAAACAGTGTTATGTCATTCATGAGGACGTCGAGCGGAGACGAAAGTCTCCTCGCTGCATGGTTGGACAGGTCTCCCGATGAGACAGGACAGCCCACTCCATGGCACCCGGTCAAGTTCTCTTGTGATGACAAGGCAGCCTCGGTTCTGTGGAGAAGAGAGGCCTCGCGGCAGAATCAAATTCGGCAGGAAGAATGTCTTTTATACACAACATTTTTGTGAATGTTAACGCAGCCCTTTATTAATTTTATTTTCGTTTATTAACTTATTCGCGAATGAATCAATTTGCCGATCTCAGAATGTGGCTGTGAATTCACCCCCTACCCCTCTCTTACGGCTAGAGAAAGAAGGAGGATGGGAGGAGGTGGTCTGTCCGCATTCCTTGCGGGCAGACCACCCAAGACCACCCACCCCCTCTTTTTTTTTTTTTTTCTTAGCGAAGTTTCGACAACGCGCGTACATACACAACAATACATAAAAACACACAATGCATGCACAAAAAGACGAAAGACAAAACACGAAAAGGGAAGACAAGAACACACACACAAAGACTGCTCCCCCAAACGCCCCCCTCCTCCAGCCGACCACCCTCTGCCCCCTAAATACACGAACGGTAAAATAATTAGGTTTAAAGACGTCAAATTAACTCATTCACTGCCAGACGTGCAAAAATGTGTCCACTCCAGTTTTTGTCATTGTCACTTGAATTCCAGAACATTGAATTTTAGGACTACATAAACATTAAATACAGTGTTAGAAACATTAGCCTCTCTTCTTTCAACAGAAAAAAAGAGTTAATTCATAAATTATATGGGTCTGGAGTGATATGATCTTGAGATGAGGGTGGCTGTCCAAAATACAATGCAATTCATACATGTCTTGGTTTGTATAGCTAGCGCATCAACAACAGCTGGAACAAAGCGCTAACAAGGAAAAAAGGGAAATGATGGCCCCTTGTGGAAAAGAAAAAAACATTGCCAGAGGCCATGGCCAGCACTTTATTGGCACCTCAGCATGAAAAAAAAAACAAAACCCGCACAAATTCGAGAATGGTGCTCTACGTCATATTTTCAATTCCCGAATAAATTTGTGAATAGCAATGAATGATTTAAAGGGCAACCGACGTCACTTTTTTTGTTTTTTAACTGACATCAGAAAAACGTTTTATAGCATCTAAAATACCCAAAACACACAGTATGATATTTTTATTCAAATGCGAAACACCAATAAAAATGACTTAAAGTGTCCAAAATCTGCAAATAATTGAGCTGCGAATTGGGCATTTTCAGAAAGTCCTGCCCCCAGTTCGTGACGTCACGCCAAGACGTCTTGCATTGCTGGAGAGTCCAAACAATAGCTTCAGATTCGGAGAATATGCTTTCTTGTTACACATCCAGTTATGAATATGATTCAAATAGTTATGAAGAGGAAAGCATACATGTTTGCAATCGATTAAAGAATTATATGTGCCAGTTTGAGGCAACATTGGGGGAAAATCTCTCACTCAAAAAAAAAGAGGCACAAAATGGCGACCTCCAGTGGCCACCTCCGCTTCCACAGGCTGATAAATTCCTTATATGGAGCTTGGATGCCCTCTTCTGGCGGCTTTTGGGTGCAACACGGTTCTCAGACCAAACATGTACAGCAAAATACATTGACGTGATTGAAGGACTGCTACAATGTGTCTTTTTTCGGTCAGAGGGCGGTCCTTTCATTACGTCACGTATGGACTCGTCACCAACTCAAAAACAAGACTTACTGAATATTCAGAGCGAGTCTTAAAACGTAAAATATAGCTATGTGCGGTGGAATCTTATTAAAATACGCCCAGTTGAAGTCATTTGAAGCCATTTTACAAATTATGGACACAACTTGTCCGGACACGTCAGTTGTCCTTTAATAATGTTTTTGTTCCTACTTTTGATTCCTGCTTGATTTTTCTATTGTTAAAAAAACCTAACAGTTCATTAATGAAATGTAAATTTCTCCACTGTGAGACTAATAAAGGCAAATCCAATCCAATCCAATTTACTGATTTTACTTGTATTCATTGAACAGCATGAACCTCAATGATCCAGACAGAATGCTGGTTTCTTCATCTTCCTCACTGCCACCGTCATCCTACACACCACCAACCTATGCTGTCTGGCTACACTTTCACCAACCACTACTTTGCAGTCACTGATTTCGTTTAGATGGCGCCATTGACACAAAATGTAGTCTACCTGTGTACTTCTGCCTCCACTCTTATAGGTCACCCTATGTCCCTGTCTCTTCTGAAAGAAAGTATTCACAATAGCCATTTCCATTTTCTTAGCAAAGTCAACCACCATCTGTCCTTCAGCGTTCCTCATCTGGAGTCCAAACCGGCCCATCAACTCCTCATCATCTTTGTTTCCTGCGCCAACATGTCCATTGAAGTCTCCACCAATTACAACCCTCTTCCTTCTCGGGATGTTCTGTATGACTTCATCAAAGTCCAACCAAAATTTCTCCTTCTTTGCCAGCTCACATCCTACTTGTGGGGCATACCCACAAACAACAATGAACATCACACCTTCAATTTCTAGCTTCAGACTTATCATTCTATCTGATACTCTTTTTACTTGTAAGACATTCCTAACAAACTCCTTTTAAGATAACCCCAACTCCATTTCTCTTTCTGTCTTCACCATGATAGAACAACTTAAACCCTGACCCTAAGCTTCTAGCCTTGCTCCCTTTCCACCTGGTCTCCTGGACACACAGTATGTCTACCTTCCTTCTCTGCATCATGTCAACCAGCTCTCGACCTTTACCTATCATTGTTCCTACATTCAAACTTCCTACTCTTAGTTCTATACTCTTGGCGTTCCATTTCTCTCTTTTCCTCCGGGCACACCTCCCTCCTCTACTTCTTCGACCAACAGTAGTCAATTTTCCACTGGCACCCTGAAGGTCAACAGTACTGTCATGATGCTTGACTGCAACAAGTACCAATGGCGGCCGTTGTTAACCCAGGCCTCGACCGATCCGGTATGGGATTCAGAGGTTTGATTCGCATATTTGTTTTGGCAAAAAAATTTACGCCTGATGCCCTTCCTGACACAACCCTCTGTATTTATCCGGGCTTGGGAACGGCACAATAAGACACTGGCTTGTGCCCCCTTGTGGCTACATTACACTATTGCCAGGGGATGGAGATACGTATTTGGTTTTTGGTGAAATTCCAGCGTGGCCAAAAAAATGCAGCATTTACAGGCGAACTTCATTTAACCTTACAAACTTCACAATGATGTTATTTTCACGGCATTTCTACATATACAAAATAAAAATAAAATAAACAAAAACAATCATAGAGAGAAGCATAAAATGGTGCAAAATAAAATTACCTGTTCCATGTGGGAAGATATTTACACATTTGGATAACAGTTTGTATTGTGTTTTATTCTGTGATATATGTATATTTTAATGATTTGCTCTGAAAGTGGCTAAAACATATCTTTTCACTTGTGCAGGAAAAGTTGAAAATGACATGCTCAGCTCAGATTTCCTCCCTATTCGTAATTTAAAGCTCAATAAAACTAATCGTGCTCAACAGGTACTTAATTAGATCAACTTGAATCTATTGTAACATGAAAAATGATGGTTGGTTGAAAACTCACCTTTGCATCGTTGCAATGAAATGACGGATATAAATATCGCGATGATGATGAATGCCATCGTGGCTATGGCAGAATACAAGTACATCCATGGACCTTTCTCTAGCATACTTGCAGACAGGAAGATGTACTTTATTTTTGAGAAGTTGTGCAATTGAAGTGGAACAAAACACCATTTGAGACTAGTGTCTAAATATTAACATAATTATGATGAAATATGTGCAGAATTGGAAGAAAAACAGTCTTACTGGTTTCATTCCTAAGTATCGTGTTGATCATGATGTCGCTATCTGGGGAAAAAAAAGGTTGGATGCAATGTTAGAACAGACTCAACGCTAACCACAATTCATCACTATGTAAAGACATACCATCCACAGACACTTGGATGTGATGTCCTACGGTGAGTCCACTCTGACACCGATAGAAACCTGCATTGCTTTTTTGTATATTTGTGAAGCGCAATAACAACAATGTTTCCACGTTACTTAACTTTATCAACTTCATGTTAGTATGAGAGTCAAAAGTCACTGGCACATAAAAGTCTATTTGCAATTTATACCAGGAGACATTGTATGATGATTGGTTAGTGCAGTTAATATAGCAATATGTGCAATTAATTTAGAAGTTTCTCCCAAGTGCAGTTTTGTAATCAATTGTGAGCCCCACCATGATTTCCAGGCAGTCTTCACCATCTGGACAGAAGACACTTACACAAGTAGAGGTACAGCTTCCTCTGTCCTTTGTGCAAATGATATGTGGAAGTACTTGAAAATTGATGGGTGAACTTCTGCAAAGCTGCAGTCTACTACAATCAGACCAAAACAACAATATAATAATAATAATAATAATAATAATAATAATAATAATAATAATAATAATAATAATAATAATAATAATAATAATAATAATAATAATAATAATAATAATAATAATAGGGCGGCCCGGTAGTCGAGTGGTTAGCACACCGGCTTCACAGTGCAGAGGTCGCCGGTTCGCGTCCCGGTCCGGCCTCCCTGTGTGGAGTTTGCATGTTCTCCCCGGACCCGCGTGGGTTTTCTCCGGGTTCTCCGGTTTCCTCCCACACTCCAAAAACATGCATGGCAGGCAGATTGACCACTCCAAATTGTCCCTAATAATAATAATAATAATAATAATAATACATTTAATTTCTAAGCGCCTAAACTATTTTTAGGTTCTAATTTCCCGCACAACCTGACTTAGTTGTATACCTGGTTATACTACGTATATGGAAAATGCCAGTCTTCAGTAAACGTACTGACGTCATTATACGCAATGACGTTTCGTTTACGCCCCCAACGAGCCAAAAATGGCGGAGTATCTGGCGTCCATTTTCGGCACAGAAAAAGACAAGTAAGTTTTCTTGTCTCTTTTGGTTAATCAAGCGAGAAGGACTGTTGACTGAGATCTATCAATGCAGTCTTAGCGCCCGAGCGGTAGCTCTGTTGATAGCGCAGGCTTGTAGTAAATGGGGTAGTTAAGATGATATAGCAAGAAGAGCTAACGATCTGAGCTAACTCAATGAATGAAACAGAAAATCACGTCCTTAAATCTGACGCTGCATGGCGCTCGACTTTCTTTTCGAAGAAAAAAACTCAAGTTTTAGTTGACCAAGTGTTTACCTGCATATTTGTACTCGCCAATGAAGTTGATGCCTAAATTGGCGGAAGTGTTTCGTTTCAAGTCGTTGCAGACGAGCAGCAAAAGCCCAACGTTGATCATCTATCCTCAAATCCATGCATTTTCCAATACGTTTATCTTCACGTGGGTCGAAGGCAATAGGAGAGAGACACCCTGAACTGGTTGTGATTCAATCACAGGGCACAAATAGATGAATAGCCATGAACACTCAGAATCACATCTTAAAACAATTTAGGGTGTTCATTTAACCTGCCAAGCTTGTTTGTTGAATGTGGGAGGAAAATGGCATATCCGGAGAACCCCACGCTGACAGGTAGAACATGCAAACCCCACAATTAAGTTTCAAATAAAGTACAAGAAGCATCACTGAGAGGGTTTGAAAGTCTGTTGCGGTGCACTGACTGGCAGCATCCAATAACAGCCATCAAGATGGAAATACAAGGGACAACCATGAAGCAAACTCAAATAGTCAATAACAAGTCAGCGACTAGATGGCCCAGTACTTAGCATGTCAAGCTCACAGTGCAGAGGTTGTCGTTTCAATCATGGCTCCGACCTTCCTGTGTGGGGTTTTCATGTTTCATGTTCTGCCTAGGTGTTTTTCCACCACTGTTGAAAATGCCAAATTCCTAAAGCAGGCCTTTGCGCAATGCTATGGAAAGAACTCAACATGCACTAAAGTCTGATTCAGCAGATGCTTTGGAAAGTGATATTGAATGATAAGCCTTGACTTGTACTGGCTTCAAGTTGTTGATGCATCATTATCTTCTCCTCGAAGACTTAGAAAACCCTCAAATCAGTATCATTAATGCACACAAAAGCTGCAACTATTGTAGTGTTAAATGACAAAGCCCAAATGTCCGTCTGGTGACACCTGAAGGAGGTGCTTTGTGACCTGTGGTTCATCCTTTATAAAGAATATCTGGGATGAAGACAATTATGTGCAATCTATAAGAGCAGTTTAACAGCAAATGATCATGCTGTGTTTTTATTTGGCCAGGTCCACCACCAACAACATATGTTCATTTTTGTCCTTCACTCCTTCTAGGGTCAATTGTTCATTCTATTTTAAAATTGGAGCTTGTAGACACGGAGATCGCTGTTCGAGATTGCACAACAAACCGACCTTCAGCCAGGTAAGGATGACGTTGCTGCACAGTTGCTCTGCTGTTCTGATTTCCCTTTGAATCGATCATTTTTTCTACAGACCATTTTGATACAAAATATCTACCGTAACCCACAGAACAGCGCCCAGACGGCCGACGCATCACGTTGTAAGTATCCCCTGCCCTGCACTTCCTGGGATGAATTAACGTGACAGCCGCACGTGGGGTTTGTGTGTGTGTGTGTGTGTGTGTGTGTCGCTTGCAGTTCTGCTGCGTCGCACTTTGCGAAGCAGCTGCCTGCTACACAAGACCAGAGAACAGAAACATCAACAGGTTGGCTCTATAGCAACGCCCAGAGCAAACATTTGGTGGGGAAGAGTACACCACTCACAGGCTGGGTTGTTAAACAGTAAACTGGACGGACATGTGACTTAAGACCTCTTTGATTTTTGGGGGCACTTTACCGAGCATGCGGTCACAGTGCGTATGTAGTTACAGTGATATTTGTAAGAAAACGTGGCATTTAATTTGAAATTCAGTTTTGCTTGTTAAGATAGACATAAACTCATTTATCATCTATAAAGTTGCAGAAATACACTCATTTATGTAATCATATTTAAGGTTTAAAATTGAATAACATACAAATACAACACCTCAGCAGTTGTTGAATATGATACATATTTTTTTCCAAGTAAATGTGATCATTTGTTTGTTTTCCAATGCGGTACATATTTTGTTGTGAGGGCTCTCGAACAAGTTTTCCTTTATCAGCATTCTGATTAGAGTGGCTTGGGCGCAGAAAAAAAAAAAGCATCTCGGTGCTGTTTTTTTGGGCTCAGCCACGGCGAGCTTTTAGCGTTGTGATGTCCAAGCTTTGTTCAAGACCAGAAAATCTAGTTTTGGAAGGTGCAACCCATGGCTCTTAAAGTTTTAGGGTACAAACATGCAAAGCTCTTAATGAGCTATTCAGTATGATGCTATTCCTGCGGTTTCTAATAACATGTTTCCCCTCCCCAGCTCCTCATTTTTCGTTGTTGTATGTCACAAAAGTTTACGTTTTGTATTTCAGACCATTTCCCCCTTGAACATTTACCTTCATAACCTTGAAAACTGTGCCCAAGTCTGCTGATGGTTTGCACTGTAAGTTCTTCTTCATCCCTAGGACCCTCCAGCACTGATTGCACTTATGTCACTGCACAGTTTCTGTATAAAATGTGGCTGGATTTGAAATTAAGGAGCCACATGCAGTTTCCTGTCTAATAACTTGTAGTGACAGACGGTGCGGTGAGTGGTTTGCACAAAGCATCTTGAGACATGATTTTTTTTTCCTGATGCTGATAAACAGATTTAACGTCCAAGGAGGGTTTATTTCTCAGGTTGAAGGGCCCGTTACCGGCCACAATTGAACCCTTCTTGGATTAACTGTGACCTCATCTTTCCGACTCTACGTATGAGGCCTATGAGTCTGAGTCTCCGCACTCATCCGACACTAAGCACACAATGTCCGGTCCACAGAAGTGGGTCACTGACCCCCAGATACTGTTTTTATGAGTCAAGTGCATCAAGAGCATGACCGTGACATTCTGCACGTAATCAAAACTTGTCCCGCCAGAATACACGTACACGAGACTGTTATAATTTTATCTCATCCGGGAAGCGCACAATGACCCAGGATGAGGTTCTTAACAATCCGGTCTTCTCACTTCAGGTGCGGTCAGTGATGTGGAAATGCAGGAGCACTATGATGAGTTCTTCGAGGTGAGTGACCTCTTCTAGCGTTGCTTTTACCCGATGTTTGTCTTTATTCGTGGATCAAGAAGGTTTTTAGACCTGCTTGCGCCATTGTCAACTGAAAGGAGAACTACAATTGTTGTGGCAGTTATTTCCGTGGGATCTCTAATCTTCAATGTTATTTGCTCAATTTTGATGAATTATCTTGGTTGGCTTTTATTTTGTAACATACCTTATCTTGTAACCTCTTACTGGTTTTGGACAAGCGTGATACGGGTGTGAGACAACGCCTTTCCTTTTGCTTTGAATGTAAAATGATGTTGCAAGTCTTGGGCGTCAAACGCGGGCGTCTCCCTTTGGTGTGTCCTATTGCTTTAAAGGTTGCCGCCAATGGTTACCCACCATTCTGGGTAAGAAACTCAACTTGCGTTTGTGCAGGAGGTCTTCACGGAGATGGAGGAGAAGTACGGGGAAGTGGAAGAGATGAACGTTTGCGACAACTTGGGCGACCATCTTGTCGGCAACGTTTACGTCAAGGTACTTTTTGAATGAGGAAATTGATTGTTTTTTCTGATGGAATGTCAACAAGCCGCCATTTTCCTCTGTAATTTTGTTTGCAGTTCCGTCGTGAAGAGGATGCGGAAAAAGCTGTCATGAACTTGAACAACCGCTGGTTCAACGCCCAGCCCGTCCACGCTGAGCTCTCCCCTGTCACTGATTTCAGGGAAGCTTGTTGCCGCCAATATGAAATGGGGTGAGTAACCAGGATCTTGCACTTGGATGATGAACAGAAAAACGTACCCTCTACTTAACATAAATGCCATCGGCAGCTGCGTACTCCAGATTTATAAAAAAAAAAAGGTCAAAATATGTTGCTTAACACTTTTTCTTGTTCTCTCCTATTGCATAATGAAAACAGCATAACACAAAATCTGTTTTTTCCAGTTTCACACTGATAAGATTAAGTTAGCGGTTATCATTAATATGTCAATTATTATGAAATACTATGGCCGTCAGTCACACGGATGTGTGCACAATACTTCAGTCCTATATACTTCAGTATATATGTATATACGTATATATGTATATATACATATATATGTATATATGTATATATATATACGTATATATGTATATATATATATATATACGTATATATGTATATATATACATATATATATATATATATATATATATATATATATATATATATATATATATATATATATATATATATATATATATATATATATATATATACGTGTGTGTGTGTGTATCATATTTTCTGGTGTATAAGGCACACCCAAAAACCTTCATTTTCTTCAAAAGATGAACTTGCGCCGTATGCGCTGGTGCGCCTTATATCTGAAGTCATATTGAGTCACACTGAGTCTCGCAACTACTGTCAGCAGCCACCGACTCTATTTGTCTGTGTACAGGAAGTGGTGCATAACGCCAGACTCTACTGCAGCGCCTTATAATGTGGTGTGCCTTACATTTGTAAACATTTAAATGCTTATATATTATATTTGGAAAACTGTTTTCATTCATTGAAGGTGCGCCTTATACTCCTGTGTGTCTTCTATATGGAAAAGGTTTAAAAATACACCATTCATTGGGAGTACGCCTTATACTCCGGTGCGCCCTATACACCAGAAAATACGGTAAATAAACATGTCAATGGTTACTCACCCCCTTTATTCATACAAACATATACTTTCGCGTAATACAGTAAAGTCTCGTTATATCGATAGTACCGCTTATTACGATACTATTTTCATTTCCCTTGCACATTTCTAGTCTTTTTATGTATAATTAGTACCGTTTAGTACGATACCCGGTTATTATGATAATCCGGTTATTACGGTGCTCCTTTTCATCCCCCGCCGGCCATTTTTGTTGTTTATATCGATATATCCGTCGCGCCATTGGTCAACTTGGTCACGTGTCTTGTTATGTGATCCGCCATCGGTCGCGCCATTGGTCGACTTGGTCACATGAGCCGCCATCGGTCGCGCTATTGGTCGACTTGGCCGTGTGACTTTGTCACGTGACACGCCATCGGTCGCGCCATTGGTCAACTTGGTCACGTGTCTTGGTTACGTGTCACGCCATCAGTCGCGCCATTGGTCGACTTGGTCAGGTGACTTGGTTACGTGCCCAGCACTTGTGTAGCAGAGCCATTTTCATTTTCAGACGCTAGCTCGTGTGTAGCAGACGAGATTGAAGTGTTTGTGTTAAAAGGTAAAAATGGGAAGCAGAAGATGATTGATGACTTTTTTAAATTGTATACATAATACAGTAAGATGTAAGCATTGCAGTTTCCCTGTTGTGTTATGTACATGCCCACTGTACTGTATATGAATGCAATCGTTTTTTGCAACAATGTTTCTTGTTTTGTCTGCTGAAGCGCGATGATTTTGAAAATTATTAACATTCCATACTGTGTATTAAAGGACAGCCGATGTCACTTTTTATTCAAATGCAAATAAAAATGACTTCACGCCAAGACGTCTTGCATTGCTTGTGAATCCAAACAATGGCTTCAGATTCGGATAATATGCTTTCTTGTTACACATCCAGTTATGAATATGTTTCAAATACACTGTAGTTCTGAAGATTAAAGCATACATGTTTACAATCATTAAAGAATTATATGTGCCATTTTGAGGCAACATTGGGGGAACATCTCTGACCCAAAAAAAGGGAGCTAATGGCCAGCTCCGTTTCTTATATGGCGCTTGGCTGCCCTCTTTTGGCGGCTTTTGTTTAATGCAGTTCGGCGCTGGATCGGATATATCGATAGTCCAGGTTATATCGATATTTTTTCGGACTCCCTTGAATATCGATATAACGAGACTTTACTGTAGTTGTATTAAGTTCATCCTGTCTACTTGATATCTAATTTAAAACAGATTCTTATCTTACAGACAGTGTATTGTCGGTGGTCAAATACCTGACACCCGTGACACTCTGACGAAGGCGGAAGTAGACGCCGAAACATGTCGGGTATTTGAACACGGACAATACACTGTAAGATAAGAATCTGTTTTAAATTAAACATATACTTGTACATACATGTAATTGGAATTGAATGCTCAGACTTGTGATGAATCTTATTTTTGAAAATAATGACCTTATATCTACGTGTTGACTAATAGTATTGATGTGGTTTAATGTCCTCTTTGCAACCCTAAGATGATGAATTGTGCAGTCTACTAGCAATTTGACCAACCCTACCAATTTGAAGACCCTACCAACGACTGACTGCTAATATTGGTATTACCACACCTTGTGATTAATGTTTTATTCAAAAAGTTACCATGTCTACCAATAGTAAATTACAAAATAACTAATCAGAATCAGAAAGCCTTCAATCGTCCCACAATGGGGAAATTTGCAAAACTGTTACATCATATTTTTCATGGTGATTAGCCTTTAGGCCTAATGTCCAATTTCGATAATTGCTTTGGAATTGCGCCTCAAGTCAGATTTCCCTTTCTTCGGATAATTTGAAAGAAATATCCAACTGGCATTCCCATTTCTTAAATATAATACCACACTTTTGGTATTATTTTTCATGCCATCACTATCCATCATCAACGCGCTTTGTCAGTGTGCAGACTAAAATAGCAACTCTCATGCACACATAATGTTATCTGTTCCACAACCCACCATTGCAAAAAATAAATAAACAAACAAACAAGAGGAGTTAGGTTAGAAGAAAAACATTCACACACCACCCCACAAACGCATGCAGCCATTAATCACTCAAGAGGCATTATATCGCGTCCAGTCAACTAGTGCGTGGTGATTTTCATGGGATTTCATGGAATTTTTTTTTAGGGCCGTACAAATGATGACACGCGACCGGAAACGATTGTTACCGTGTAATCCTCTGGCGTGCCATTCTTGCTTGATGTACACCTTCAGATGCTCCAACAGTCCAAAGTCTCCGTCCGGTGTTATCGCATACATTTTCAATGCGTGACAGGTCTGGACTGCAGTCAAGCCAGTCTAGTACATGCATGCTTTTATGACCAAGCCACACTGTTGTAGCATATAGAGAATGTGCATAGGGATTGTCTTACCGAACGAAGCAAGACGATGCCATAAAAAAGACCTTACTTGAGTGGCAACGTGTTTGCCCAAAACCTGGATGTGTGTCTTTGCAAATGCGAAGGTTACCCAGTGCTGTGGGCACTAAAACGGCCCGAACCATCACAGATGCTGGCTTTTGAACTTTGCTTCCTGAGCAGTCCAGATGGTTCTTTTCCATGTTGGCCCGGAAGATACTATGCCCACAATTTCCCAAAACTGTTTGAAATATGGACTTGTCGCTCCACAGAAAACAATGAGCTTACAAACTTGTCTTCCAGAGAGTGCACACGAGGTGGCTTCTGCAACTTCATGCACCTGAAACCGATATCAAGGGAACTCCGGCGAGAGTTGTACGGACGCCGTAGAAAAAGGTGAAGACACCTGTTCACAACAGTTGTTTTGATTCACTGCTCATCTTTGTTATCAACTGATTTTGCTTTGTCTCTAGCAACAGGCAACGTTCTCACTCGCATACACGGGACAGACGTTCCCGTTCTAAAGATCGACGACGCGATCGTGAAAGACGGAGGTCGAGAGACAGAGAACGTTCGGGAAGGTTCTGAAGGCAGAAGACACAATGCTTGACCCAAATTCTCACAGTGAAAACAAAATTATTTAGACTTTTGGTGAATTATCAATGTGCTTTTCTTTGATCCCCTTTTTTTATGAACAGCTATTTGCTTTGTCAATAAAACTGATTTGTTACTCTGTATTGTTTACTTCCGAAAATATCACTTTAGTCCTTTGAGAATCCACGCGGAGAGATGCACATCTGCTGCATTTAAACATGCGTTGAATAATTAAAACCAAATCCTTATTTGGGGGCTGTATGTATGTGTATGTTACAGGGAAGCATCTCGTCTTGAAGAAATGGTTTGAAGAAATAGCTGCAGTTCCATTCAAATTTGTGATTGGCCCACTCACAGTTGCATAGAATACACACCATCTCTGTTGGAGCGTCTATTCACTTATTTTATTCACCATTTTTCCATTATTGTTTGTTGTAATTCTCCGTGAGTGGTTTTTATGCATATATCACTAGACCAGTAGTTCTTAACCTGGGTTCGATCGAACCCTATGGGTTCGGTGAGTCTGTATCGGGTTCGGTGGATCCTCCGCCACAGAGGTCCACCCCTCAGTCTAGTCTGCCGTGAGTAGGCACAATCATCGGGTTCGGTGAATGAGAATGTGAAACTTGTGGGGTTCGGTGCCTTCAACAAGATTAAGAACCACTATGACTTGACTGACCCCCCGCCCCCCCCCCCCCCCCCCCCCCCCCAAAAAAAAAAAAAAAAAAACATCCACAAACATACAGTTAATATCAGTTAACAAATGCCGTATCAGAAGTTGGGGATAATAAAACTGGTATTTTATTTTTCTTCATCATGCTTTGCACATTATCGAGATAACGGTATTCTCTAAAGAATGAGGAAGACAGGACTTTGTCATCAGCAGGATGCAACAGTGATGCTGGCAAAGTTGCAGAAAGGCATGGAAATCTTCACGAATCAAACACCTCTGGTATTTTGCGTTCAGCTCCCTCTCAGACAACGGCGAGTTGTGCAAAAAATCCTGACTCGTGGGACACTTGGACATGTCTGTTAAAACGTTTCCAGAAGACCAATCACCTGTCATGGTTGTAGTTAGTGCACTTCAGATTCGACGAGAATATGTAGTTCGGAGAAATATTTTCTTGAACGTTTTGTGCAGTGTTTATATAAAGATGACATTTTAAAAAATTAATACAAGTCCGTCTGCAATGCCTGCTAAAATACTTTTCAAATTATAGAGGACCCGCATGCTCGTAGCATTTATATACTCATACTGGCCGGGTTTCGGCCGATCCCAATCACATTCGTCTGTTGAAAATGTCAACAGACGATCCAACTCTTAACTGCAATGGACGTGGTTTCTACAATTGACACCGGTACTCTATTTTTTTTATTTCTTTTTCGCTCTCCTATGCGAAAGGGCGAATCTTCTAAAAATCGCTCGATGAGGATTCAGGTTAGGTCGGTCAATCAACCACAACCAGAAGGCGGGGACTCCGTAAGCCAATCCAGTGACGAGAAATCCGCGATCGTGATTGGCGGAGAAGCTCATGCTACGCCTTCGCCACAGCCAATCAGCGAATGTCTTGGCGATTTCCCAAAGTGTAAGCATCAAGTCTGCATGCTTCAGTACGGAAGCTGCAGATAGGACGTTTCTAACTGCGCAGTTCTGCCACAGCATCTTCAGTCTGCTGCAGTTGTCTCGACTCTTTGTCCATTTTTTTGTTTTGTGACCACTTTTGAATTAATAATAGGTGAGTGAATATCGAGCTATTGTGGACAGAAGCGTAAGTATGTTAAATGGTGGGGGCTTTAGCGGTGATGACCTGTACCTCCGCGGAAGCTGACGCAACTCCACCAGCGTGTTCTTTTTAAATGTCTCGTTTGATTATTTGGCAAAAGGGGATATTTTACCACAACGTCTATAATTTGCCGTTATTTTACGGAAAAGATCACAGTGAGCAGACTGATGAGGTTTTGAATTAGAAATGTGCTTTGTTCTGATGCAAGATTGCAACACTAGCTGCGTCTCTTTTACTGACGCACCTCTAAACACGTTAAGGTCTTGTGGCGTGTTTTCATTTGTCGCGTTGTGTTTCTTTCGTCTGCATTCCTGCTATTCACGATTATCCCTTTCATTATGTCTGTCTGGGTTTGCTGCGTTGTGATTTTGGCTGACAGGGCATCCAGTTCTTTCTTTTGAGCATCTTTTTTTCTTGAAAATGACAATCCTGTAAATTGTTAGTTTTTGAAAATCGGATTATGCCACAGGATATAATGATAAACGACCTCCAGGAAAACGTTACGAATATCATAAATATACATCAGATGTATCCCCTCTGGACTATTTCATTTGAAATTGTAGTCATGCAAAATAGAAAATAAAAACACGGACTTCCGAACCAATATCCTGACCACAATACCTTTATTCAAATTGTATATAGAGAATACATGCTAAGTCTAAAATCAATTTAAATGTGTTGTATTTGCCAATGACGCAACTTTATACACCTTTGGGTAAAATCACAGGTTCTGACCACTGTGGAAAAACTCAACTCAACTGTATCTATAGAGCACTTTCAGTCAACACTTCATAGAAAGTGCTGTTAAGCAGATAAAAACGGATTGAAAAAATAAGTTATCACAAAACTCATAACAAGTCAAAGTTCGAAAGCAATTTGTAAGCGCTGCTATGATTTCAGTGGTACAAACCTACAAAAAAATCCAAAACGACGACAAACATGAAGCAAAGTTGTGTTTCTGTCATCGGTGATAATTTGTGGAAGGAATTTGGAAAATGTGTGACATACATGCTCTATGAAAAAAAGATTAAAAAGTAACATACAAAAAATATGTAAATCAGATCTAAGTGAGTACATTTGTCCAATGCTATAATGTTATGCAATATTGATTATGAGTATGAGAAAAAAGTGCATTATAGAAATGTGCCAGTGTGTGCGCTGAAGTAATCCCTCTACAAACCGAAAGTTTTAGGCACATACCCTAAGTATAGGACAGAACACCCAACTTTAAATGCATTTGTACACTTGAGTAGGTCTACGTGTTGACCCTTTCTATCTTTTCAGGGTGAGATAGGAATGATCATTTGTTTATTCTATACTATTTTCTGTATTAGAATGTTGAAACTGGATGCTATCCCTAATAGTTCACAGCACAGCAGATGAAGTACCTCTGTGTCATTCCACTAAAATTAACTACTGAATGACATTTTTTTATCCAATCTGGAATCCTATCCAGCCATCTTCGGGCAGTAGACCAGTACTACACCTCAAAAGTGGTTGCCAACCAAGGCACACGCAAACAAATACAGGTAACTATTCACGCTCACACCAAAGAACAGTTTTGCGTGTTCCATTAACCTGCTGCGCATGATTTTGGAATGTGGGAGGAAACCGGAAGATCCGGAGAAAACCCACACAGGCCCGGGGAGAACATGCAATCTCCACAAAGGAAGACCTGGAGCCGGAATCGAACCTTGCACCTTTGCACTGTGAAGCAGATGTGAAACCCATTTCTTAGACTTCTTATGATTATGCACTTGTGGCCATAAATTTACATACCTTTGCAGAACTTGTAACATCCACGCTATTCTTTGAGAGATAATGTTTGATAAGGCAAAATGCATGACAAGGCAAAACTGGTACTTTTTACTTGGATTCCAAGTAAAGTGTATGACATTTCAGAGTAGAACTCGCAACAATTAAACAAAATTTAGCAATGAGCAAGTAAATACGATGGTTTGATCATGTGTCATAGCTCCTGTGACCCGAAACACATCCGCACATGTCAATATTTGTCAAATTCAGTGAAGTTATGTAAACTTTCTACCATATGCTAAAATAGGACGCCTGCAAGTACTAATGAGGCCATGCCTTTAATATCATGAGGCAACGAAAAGAAAAATTTGTTTTAACAATTCAGGATAACAGTGCGCAACATGTTGCTCCCTTCATAATATCAATTTTTAATTATTCCTTTTAAAAAAGTCTGTAAGTACAATGTGTCTTTTTTTCTCGAAATCAAACAGATTGCGCCAAAATTAGCTCGCCGAGCCAGTATGAATGTAATTTATCACTAACCTCCTTAGGGATGCACGTTTTTACATAATTTAAAACAAACCATCATTTTGGTGCATCCGCCTTGTCAAAACACCCCAAAATCAACATTTACAGCATAATTAGATGTGAGACAATCTCTTTTCGTCAATGGATGCTGCAGCTGCGTGCTTGCTTTCAACATTTAGTTTGTAGTCGACGTGCACATTCCACCATGATGTCCCTGATCCACTGGTGGAAAGACGCTTTGATCCTCTCTTTCATCTAGAACTGCTTCATGTAACAAAGAGGGTAGAGAAAGTGCTTAAGAATGAATGACTGTCTTAGTTCTGTCATATAGTCTTTGTTTTGTCATATTATTATTATTTTTTTCTTTTGACTTCAAGAGGGCGCCGCTAGAGTGGCTGCCTTTCCAGCAGCTCATGTATGTTGTTTTTCCTACTTTCATTCATTTCATCACTTTGCTGCTGTGAAATGTAAATTTCGCCACTGTGAGACTAATAGAGGCAAATCCAAATTATGTGGACGTGGGGTGAAACAAAAGTGGAATTCTGAATTGCAAATTGCAAAGAAATGCATTGTTGATTCTTTTAATATTTGATTAGGATTCTCTGTTAATCTAGCTCTTTGTGCATCATGAATCGAAAAAGTCTGTTTTCCATAATACGTCCTTCCCTTCTCAAAAGCAAATATTTGCTGAGAAAGTAAACACTAACACGAACTGGCGTTTTCAGAGTAGAACAAAAACCATGTCTGGGATTTATCATTATTGGCGTGACTGGGCATGACTGGTTGAAAAATCATTTCAATGTGCTTGTTTATTGAACTGCCTTTTTTTTGGAGGGGGGGGGGGTGTTCCAACGATTGTTTAATTCCTGTAAATTAGAAGTCCATGGTTGGCCTCCTTCCTCAAATGGACTATTTAAAAAGTTTCTGGAAATGTCTTTCAATGGCAAGATTTCTTGAACATGGTATTTTAATGATGTTTTTTTCTGGTTCTTCCAAAGCAAGCCATGCCATCGGTTCCCATGTCCAAAGAGGCCCTTCTCCAAAGCCCCAAATGCCCACACACTGCCAAGCTACTTCACCAAACTAACGGTGATGTAAAAAGACATGAGGGTTTGCTCCCGCTTAAGGGGCTTGACGGTACGCCGGAGGCGGAGGATCAGGCAGAGTCGAACGTTGGCATTCAGAGGAAATGGATCCGCCCGGACCTCCCGAGTCGCTGCAAGTGGAGCCTTGGGGCCTCACAGGCAGACTCTCCTCATGCTCAAATCCTGCGGTGAGTGGGGAGAAACAAATTCTCTCTTAGTTAAGAAGAAAAGGCTTTGATGTAACGCTACAGAAAAGCCCTTGCGAGTTAATTTATCATTTTTGTCACGCGTGTGTATTTGCTGACACACCTGCGTTTATTATTTTTATGCTGACAGAACGCCAGCGCCCGCCATTCTTCCGAACATTTTGCACAGGATCGGTGACACTCCCATGGTGCGGATCAACAAAATCCCAAAAGCATTTGGACTCCAATGTGAAATATGTGAGTCTCCATGCACAAGTATGAATCTTCCAGCGTGAAGTGTTTTCACTCTGGCCTCAAATATGACATTCTGTAGAAAAGCTCGCTTGTGGCTTTCCTCCGCTTTAAGTATGTAGATTGAAAACTGGATGAGCTGCAAACAGATGTCAATAAGACTTGTTGTCTTGGTTTGTCTTCCATCATGTTTTACGTAGTGGCCAAGTGTGAGTTCTTCAATGCTGGTGGCAGTGTCAAAGACAGGATCAGCCTGCGCATGGTGGAGGATGCAGAGAGGGCGGGTGTCCTCAAACCAGGAGACACCATTATCGAGCCCACCTCTGGGAACACTGGTAAGTGCATCTGTTTGCGTTCACAAGTGCATGTGTTGCTATGACCAAAGGTATTTTAATGAAGGCAGAAGCCTCATAAATGTTGTTTGCTTCTTTTGAGGCATTGGATTGGCTCTCGCCGCAGCCGTGAAAGGCTACCGCTGCATCATCGTCATGCCAGAGAAAATGAGCATGGAAAAGGTGAGTTTGTCTTTGCCTCACGTTGATGTCTTCTGCCCGTCGTGAGACCGATTTGTGAACTTACTCTCTCTATAGGTGGATGTCCTGAGAGCACTTGGAGCCGAGATCGTCCGCACACCGACCAGCGCTCGCTTTGACTCTCCTGAATCCCACGTGGGAGTTGCCTGGCGCCTGAAAAATGAGATGCCCAACTCTCACATCCTGGATCAGTACCGCAACCCGAGCAATCCTCTGGCTCACTACGATACCACAGCGGAAGAAATCCTGGAGCAGTGCGACGGTATGAGTCATCCACGCAATGACAAAGAAAGACAAAAAACTCACTCTGATGGCCTGTTAGGTCACATGCTGTATACCTCTCTCACTTTCTCTTTGTCATCCTCTTTCTCTTTCTGTATTTCTCTCTTACTTCCTCTTTCTTTCTCTTTCACTTTCTGGGTCTCTCTCACTCTCTCTGTTTCTCTCACTCCAACTCACTCTCACTCGACAGGTAAACTGGACATGCTGGTGGCCGGAGCTGGCACCGGAGGAACCATTACAGGCATTGCCCGCAAACTAAAGGAACGCTGCCCCAACATCAAGGTAATCAGTTCCCAGAAATAACAAAAGGTATTCTTATGTAGGTCCGCCCATTTTGTTCTACTTAACTGGGATGGTGCCATATGGGAAGCGGTTTAAGTGGGGAATCCTTGACTTGGTTTTCCCTTGCCGCTTCGTCCGACACTTTTGGGCCGTTCCCAGGAGACATAGTATCTCCAGCATGTCCTGGGCCACACCAGGGACCTCTTACTGGCAGGACATTCCAGGAATTCCTCACCACAGAGGTGACTGGGAGGCATCCGAATCAGATGCCCGAGCCACATCATCTTCCCCAACACCCAGCAAAGGAAAATACTTTGATTCGTCTGAATCCACGACCTTGTTCTTTCGCTCAAGACGCAGATGGGGGTAGGAATGTTGCTAGTTTTACTTTCCAGCTCTGCTGCTTTTCCACCACGACAGACCATTATGACTTTAGCAGCACTGCAGCCGTCGATGTCCGGCTCCAGTCTTTCCTCACTCATGAACAAAACTGAAAGGGCTGATCTCGCCGGGATGACACTTTTTTTACTCTGGTCATGTACAATTTGATCAGGAAAATGATATTAGGCCAGTTTTTCAAGTTTTGTCACTTTGTTTTGGAGATACTACAAAACCATAAACCACTCTCAAAGAGCCCTTGAGTAGTCCGCAATGCAATAAAGCCACGGTAGGTTTCGCCTCTGACAGGATAGCAAAGCAGTTGGTTGGATGGACATGGCCAAACGCCAGCCAATGTTTTCTCACTAATAAGCTGGTTGTCACTGTCTGGCCTAACAAAATATATTGATTGATTGTACCTTTGTTAGAAGAATGCGTAAATCCGATGTGTCCGTTGTCACCTCGCACTAACTTTGGAAAGTGTGTCTTTAGATTGTTTGTGTGGACCCATTGGGATCCTGCCTCGCAGAGCCAGAAGAACTAAACAAGACGGACAAGACCCAGTACGAGGTGGAGGGCATCGGCTATGACTTCATTCCTACTGTACTCGACAGATCGGTGAGTTGCTCCAGCCTTTCCAAACTTTTCTTCACGCATGATTGTTCGTTTGTGATATCCACCGAGGCCTTTATTTGGTGTTGTCAGGTTATTGATAGCTGGTACAAGTCCAACGACGAGGAGTCCTTCAATATGTCTCGAATGCTGATCAGGGATGAGGGATTGCTGTGCGGTAAGCGTTGGCGCACCCCAACCAGAAACTTACATATTATCACCGCTATGCTATCTTATCTTAGCATTGAAATTAATTGTTTGTTAAATAGGGGGAAGTTCTGGCACCGCCATGGCAGCTGCTGTCGTTGTTGCCAAAGAATTGAAAGAAGGACAGCGCTGTGTGGTCATCCTTCCAGACTCTGTCCGAAACTACATGTAAGGCATCAATAAGTTCTAAAGCAGGCCGGTATGGTCGCTCTTGAGGTTCGGCATCTACCTAAAACTAAGGAGGCTGTTAGATTGGGAGTTTGGAAATTAGTTCAAAATTTTCCGCATTTCTCCTCTGACTACCTTCTGCAATTGTTTCCCGATTTAATAGACACGTTTAACCTTGTAATCATTTTCTTTTGCAATAATTTTCGAATAATAAATCATCTTCACGTGAATATATTATTTTGGCTGACGTAAAATATATATTATGTATTTCATTGATGACAAGCAGTGACATCAAGTACGTCCAATTGGTGCCATAATTTTGTATTCACACAAGGTGTGTTGTGTGTCCCAATTTTTCTATACATTTGAATTTTTAACTCGTGCAAAAATATGTCCACTCAAGTGCCTGGGTTTTTGTCATTTTCACTCAAATTCCAGGATCCACAGAATATTGAGTTTTAGGACTACATAAACTTTCAATGCAGCAGAAGAAACTTTAGACTCTCTTCTTTCATCAGAAAAAAAAGTCAAAGTCAGCTTTATTGTCAAATATGCTAATATGCGTGACATACAGCACAGATGAATTTACTGTCCTCTCGGACCCAGCATGCAAGGCACTTATAATGACTTTAACAAACATAATAAACATGAAAACGCCAATTTGCCGGGAGAGGGGAGAAAAAGAGTTAATTCCTGAATTATATGGGCCTGGAGCAGTGTTTCTTAACCTTTTTAGAGGTACCGAACCCAAACAGGAAGTATGCACATTCACTGAACCCTTCATGAGTGAAAAATATGGATATCTTTTTTTTTACAAATTCAAGATACAAAGCATACAGTATTTATTTAAAAAAAAACATGAAAAAGTTAATGTATCAAAATATAAGTATTTATTTTTATTGTATGCCATACTATCCCAATGATGTGATGTTCGTCCTCTTTGACAAGAAATGACCATCTTTTCACGATAATTGTGTACAAATTTACTCTAAAGTCTACTTTAAAGTCCTTGGACAGTGAGGGTAGGAGAGCAGAGCTGAGGCCTGAGCTGGAGGGTTGGTGCAACGGGCCTTGCGTGCTGCTCGCTTGATCTTGGCAGTCTGTGAACGCTGTTGCTCATACGCTGCCACTCCTGTGTGAATTGATCCACGCCAGGCTGTCCGATTCTGTGAGAGTGTCTCCCATGAGTTGTGGTCCAATCCGAAGTCTTTCACGGATGCTTTGAGTGTGTCCTTGAAACATTTCTTTTGACCACCCTGCGAGCACACTCCAGTCTGTCGTTCTCCATAAAGAAGGCGCTTGGGTAGTTGATCATTTGACATCCTGCTGACGTGGTCAGCCCAGCGAAGTTGAGACCTCCGGAGCATGGTGAAGACGCTGGGCATTCCTGGTTGTTCGAGAATCTCTGTGTCCAGCACTTTGCCCTGCCATTTCACTTTCAGCAGTTTTCGAAGGCAGTTGAGATGGAAACGATTGAGGTTCTTTGCGTGCCTCTGGGAGACAGTCCAGGTCTCGCTGGCATACAATAGGGTGGTAAGCTTCGTTGCGAGACTCACACCTTTGCGCTCCCACACTGATGAACGCAGCCGGCCAAAAGCCACACTGGCCTTGGCAATCCTGCCGTCTGTCTCGTTGTCGATGCCAAGGTACGTGAAATTGTCTACAGCTGCCAGTGTTTGTCCACTCACGATCACTGTGGGTTCTTGTTACTGTTTCCCTGGAGCGGGTTGGGACATCACTTCAGTTTTCTTGGGTTTGATCGTCAGCCCAAAGTTGGTGCAGGCGGTGGAGAAAAGGTCCATGGAGCACTGCATGTCTTCAGGGCTGCTGGCATTGAGGGCACAGTCGTCAGCGAACAGGAATTCACGAAGCTTGTCAAAGTGGACCTTGGTCTTAGCCTGGAGGTGTCGCAAGTTGAACAGCTTGCCATCTGCTCTGTATCTGATGTTGATGCCTGGGTTGGAGTCCTGGAAGGCGTCCATCATCATGCCAGAAAACATCATGCTGAAGAGTGTTGGAGCCCCAGTACACAGCTTTGTTTCACTCCGTTTGTCACTGGGAAGGGCGTGGATGATTCTCCGTTGTCGAGGACTTGTGCCTGCATGCCGTCGTGGAACTGCCGAACCATCGTGATGAATCTCTTGGGGCATCCAAACTTTGTCACGATGCTCCAGAGGCCGCTGCGGCTGACAGTATTGAATGCTTTCGTTGGGTCCACAAAGGTGGTCTACAGGTCCACATTCTGCTCCTGGCACTTCTCTTGCAGCTGGCGTGCAGCGAACACCATGTCGATGGTTCCACGCTCTTTTCGGAAGCCAGACTGGCTTTCTGGCAGCAGGCCACTCTGCATGTGTTCGATGAGGCGGTTCAGAAGGATCATTGCCAGGACTTTTCCAGCTATGCAGAGAAGTGATATTCCTCTTGTCGTCACACGCCTGTCTGTTGCCTTTCCACTTGCAGAGGTGAACCACGGTGGCGTCTTCGAAGTCTTGAGGGACTGCTCCTTGCGTCCACATGGCCTGGAAGATCTGTGTCATCTTCTCTCGCAACTGTGGCCCAGCATGCTTGTAGTCATCTGCTGGGATCGCATCAGCTCCTAGAGCTTTGCCG
This sequence comes from Hippocampus bargibanti, assembly GCF_051943395.1. NCBI lineage: Eukaryota > Metazoa > Chordata > Actinopteri > Syngnathiformes > Syngnathidae > Hippocampus > Hippocampus bargibanti. The sequence continues at coordinate 14,002,033 of NC_142734.1, forward strand.
CTTGACAGCTGGCGGATGGCCCTTTCTACTTCAGACAGGGTGGGTGGTGTGTCCAGGTCGTGGTTGATGTCGACCTGGGGTAGTCGGTTGATCGCTTTTACGTTGATGTGAGATGGTCTGTTGAGGCTGGCATCAAAGTGCTCTGCCCATCTCTCCAAGATGCCGATTTCTCAGTGATGAGCGTTGTTCCATCAGCACTAAGTAACGGAGCTGAGCTTGCAGGTTGGGGGCCGTACACTATCTTAACAGACTCGTTGAAGCTTTATGTCTTTGGTGTCAGCGTAGCGTTGAATTTCTTCTGCTTTCTGGCTCAACCACGTGTCTTGCATATCATGCAGCTTTGCCCGCACCGTGTTGCGGGCATTGCTGAACGCAGCCTTTTTCGATGGCGACTTGTTTCTGACGTAGGCCCTGTGTAGTTTGTTCTCTTCCAGCAGCTTGGTGATTTCATCGTCATTCTCATTAAACCAGCCTTGATTCTTGCGCTGGCTGGGGCTAAGGGTTTCATAGGCAGCTGCATACACAGTGTCACAAAAGAAAGCCCAATATTCACATATTGACTACAAATCGAATTGCATTTCCCACAGCACTGATTGGCCAAGCAATGTCATGTGATCATTTGCAGCAAGTGATGTCCAAGTGGGTGTGTTAACTAATTATTATTGGCAGGTGATCCTTTTAGGTCCTCATAACCCTGAACAGGATAATCAGTATTGAAAATTGCTATGGGGGGGGACACAGAAGTATTTTTTTCACCAATGTATCAAACCAGTTTTGATCAATTGGATTGAGTAAAAAAAATGAATTAAAAAATGCTTTCTACAAGGTCCAAATTCCTGAGCGACAAATGGATGGTGCAAAAGGGCTTCCTGAGCGAGGAGGAACTCTTGGTGAAAAAACCCTGGTATGTTGCAAGTTACATTTTCATCCCAAGCAAATCTCAACGTGTAGACCAGGGGTCTCCAAAGTCGGTCCTCGAGGGCCGCTGTCCTACCCCTCTCGGACCGACTTTGGAGACCCCTGGTGTAGACCTTTCATTTGTAAATCGGACATTCACTGAACAGATGTGCAATCTCTCTCATTGGTCAGGTGGTGGAACCTAAACGTGCAAAGTTTGAACCTGTGTGCACCTCTCACTGTCTTGCCAACTGTCAGCTGCCAGAGGACAATCAAAATCTTGAAAGAGAAGGGCTTTGACCAGGCACCTGTGGTGGATGAGTCCGGGTGTGTGACCTGGGAGTGCATAAATGGCAAATGTTTACCATGGTGGGATGCTTTATTGTATGTTTTTGTCCCAATGTTTAGAGTAATCCTGGGCATGGTGACTTTGGGGAACATGCTAGCTTCTGTACTTGCAGGGAAGACCAAGCTGTCTGATCCTGTTAGCAAAGTGCTTTACAAGCAGTTTAAACAGGTAAGGCTAAATTATTGCTTTGACTGAAAGGCTTTGTGACACTTTTTAAATCAAATTCCACATTTGATTATTTTTTTCATAGTTGTAGTCAAGACTGTGCTATCTAGCCTTGATTTGCTCAAGCATCTCATTTATGTCTTGATTTGAATGCTTCATTAATTTTGTTGTCCCATTGCATAATCTTTTCAGATCCGCTTGTTGGACAACTTGGGAAAGTTGTCCCGAATTTTGGAAATTGATCACTTTGCCCTGGTGGTTCATGAGCAGATCCAATGTAAGTTGTTTTTTCTTCTCCACAGTACCTAATGGTCGTGTGAAGAGGATACATTTTTGTTTTGTGCTTTAGATTGGATTGGATTTACCTTTATTAGTCTCACAGTGTTGTTGAACAGCAAAGTTATGAAAGAAGTAGAACATTTCGATCACACAACTCAATGTTCACAATTTGAAACACTTTCCACATGTCTTCAGAACACATTCGTGGCACACTTGTAGCACAATATTCCAAGGGTTTAAAAAAGAAATTGACAGCACATTTGATACCATTGTAAAATTGACTCATTGTATGCTCAGCGCATTTGCAGTGGCCTCCTGCTTGGTTAAACTTGAAGACGCCAACTCACAGTGTGGAAAATAGTGTGCGCTTCAAATACATTTTTGTGGGGTGAGGGCACATGTCCAAACACAAACACTCTCCGCCCCGCTAATAATTACATGAAGCAACCAAGATTGTGTCGTTTGTATACATGCTCACTATATATACTTTGAAGGTAATGAAATAAAAACATTAAGGCTCAAACTATTTGAAGCATACTTTGGTTAGTTTAAATGCAACCCACCAAGGATGATCGTTAAGACACCGTGAGGCACTCAACAACAAAAATGCTTGTGACGCCAATTAGTAAATGAAGTCACCAGTTAGCCATTGTACTGCACTGTTGAGTGTCCCGTTAACTACTCTTTGTCATTGTCATCAAGTTATTCTGCAAAATAACTTGTCTTTGTGGCCAAAACAAAAAAGAGGTCATGGAAATGGACCAGAAAATTGGAACAATCCAGTATCGTTCTCACTAAGCCAATGAATTTCCCGTCAGTGTTGATGAGCGTTCTGTTACGCACACGTGGAAGACGTGCTTTTTCAACCGAATTTGTGCTTCCAAATATCGTCATTGTGGTACTGTTAAAGGCTTTCTTTTTCTTTATCATCAATGAATAATGGATGGTAGGCACTGTATCGATGGCCTTATTTATTTGGCAACTTTACAACTGAGTACTGTGCGATTCCTGCACTAAATGCTTTTCTTGTCCGTTCTACCTCTGTTTCAGACTTGGCAGACGGTTCTCCCAGTTTAAAGCAGATGGTCTTTGGGGTTGTAACTGCTGTCGACCTGCTCAACTTTGTCACAGGCTGTGAGCGGCGGGAGCGGTCTTTCTCAGAGTCAACGGACGATATGTGACTGAGGCACAGCAATGCTTGTACAGTTCTTACAGCGTCATCATGTATCACAGAGGCGTTGAGTATTTTTTTTTTTCAAGTATAATTTTAAAAAAGGGTTATTATTGGGAGTCTGTTTTCTATGTATGTCAACATTAAGTTTTGAAAATGTTACTCAGTTTATATAACTTGACATTGGGTCTTTTCTTCCCCCTTTTTAAAGAAATTGGTTGTTAAGAAGTCTGCTTGCTGTGCATAAAGAGTTGTTTGTTCCAGTAGAAAGTTTTTCTTTGTTATTCTTGTAAATGATGGAGACTTTGGTTTGAGAAAATGGATACTGTATACGGATGAAGAAAGACTAAGACAATGAGAAAAACTGATATTTAATGTTGATATTCATTTCTAGTTACAGTGCATGTGTTTGCTGCTTGTGTGTATGCAGAACATGTACAGTAAAGTCTCGTTATATCGATATTCAAGGGAGTATCGATATAACCGGGGACTATCGATATATCCGACCCTGTTTGCATGTGATTTTCTCCGTGCGTGCATAGAAACAGTATCGATATAACCGGGACTATCGATATATCCGATATCGATATAACGAGACTTTACTGTATTTTGAGTATCAAATGGTTTTTTTTTCAACACATTGCCACTAGTTTTGAAGTGTTGGGGGGGAAACACTGTTTTTATTTACTCATTGTAATGTAATTCATGTTGGTGGTTCAATAAATATGGGGCATTGTGTTTGAACTTGAATTTAAATACAATTAAATCAATAAACAGCCCCCCGCTCATTTATTATCTGATCTGCTCATAAGTGTAGAGGGCATCAATCAATATACAGTATAAACCAGGGGTGTCAAACTCATTTCGCATCGTGGGCCACATACGGCCTAGGGATTGGATTGGATTGGATTGGATTTGCCTTTATTAGTCTCACAGTGGAGAAATTTACATTTCACAGCAGCAAAGTGATGAAAGGAATGAAAGTAGAAAAACAAAATACATGAGCTGCTGGAAAGGCAGCCACTCTCGGGGCGCCGTCTTGAAGTCAAAAGAACAAAAAAAACTAAATAACAAATAATATGACAGCATAGAGACAATATGACAAAACAAAGACACAGAGAGACATTCATTCTTCAGGACTTGCTGTACCCTCTTTGTAATGACATGAAGCAGTTCTAGATGAAAGAGGAGAGGATCAAAGCGTCTTTCCACCAGTGGATCAGGGACATCATGGTGGAATGTGCACATCGACTACAAGCTAAATGTTGAAAGCAAACACGCAGCTGTAGCATCCATTGACGAAAAGACATTGTCTCACATCTGTTCCACATAAATCTGCTTCAATTCCAAGCCGCAACAGTTCCACATACGCATCGGCGCTCTGCGCTGACGCTCCTTTCTTCTTATCGCGGGTTCCCCAAGCCATGCATCCATCCAGCCGCAGACTGTCCAACAGCACTGACCTTTCCGCTAAACAAAGCGGGGCTGTGAAGATGCTGCACATTACAGGCGCAAAAAAAGCACAATGGCCCCTTTGGTGTCCAGCGATGGCAGTCGAATGGCTCCGACATTCCTCCCATTCAAAAACAGTACTGGCATATTCATGCTGCCGAAAAGGCGCAACCGCTCAGCACAGTCTCCTCCTTGATGAATGTCGTGGTCAAAAATGCTGAAAAACAATCCGTATCCGTTCCACACGACGCACAACAACACAAAGTGACAAAAGAAAACACAAAACAAGACAAAAACAACCAAAAAAAGCAAGGCTCATGAGAGCACTTGCTGAGGCTGCCTACTCGGGCGCCATCTTGGACTTCTTCTAGGGAGATGTCAAGTGGGCCGGACCATTAAAATTATACCATACTCTGCTAATAACAACAAAAATATCATGTCTTTCCTTTGTTTTGGTGTAAAGAATCACAGGAACATTAGGAAAATATTGAAATTTAATGAACTATCCTTTTACAAAACATTTCATGAAACACCTCATATTTCCTTAGACAAATGTGCAATTTACTTTTATCATTCACAAATATGCATTGCAACTGATCCGAGTGCATCAACACCGGGTGTCATGTCCTGACTAGCTGTCACTTTCAGAATGTCATTTAAGTGCTTGTTTGTGATCCTTGAACACATTTTTGTTTTATTTATATTCATCACTGAGAAAATTTCTCCACAAAGGTAGGTTGTCCCAAACATGCACAAAATTTTAGAAGCCAGGGCTGTTAATTTGGGGTACCCTGGTAGTAGATACTGATAAAATCTGTCCAGACCTACAGAGGCAAATTTGCCCTTCAAATCTGCATCACACTGCAAATCAATTGCAGTGGTACCTCGGTTCTCGAACGCCTCACAGTTCGAACAAATCAGTGTTCAAACAAAATATTCGAGATATTCTTGCTTCGACGTGAGTGCGTACGTGACGGTGGCGAGCTGAGCGGCGTACGGGTGTATCGCTCTCTCCGTGACCAACTGTTGTCTCTAGCGGACGTGCTGCGTTTTGCTCTAGCGTTTAATATAGGTGTACAGAGTTTTAGCCCCTAATCATGCCTCCAAAGAAAGTGCTGCTTAAAGTGACGAAAGAAAAGTAGTGCGTACAACTATTGCATTTAAGAAATCAATTTTCACAAAATATGAAGGAGGTGTGCGAGTGTCTGATCTGGCAAGGGAATACAGCGTGGCCAAATCTACGATCGATACGAGTACGATGTTAAAGAATAAGGAGGCTGTGAAATGTAGTGATGTTGCTGTGGGAGTGAGACCAAGTGTCCTTGGATAGATATTTTAAGAGAAAAGAACATCCTGTAGCCGAGTCATCCGTAGCTGTTACGTTCCGAGCGAGAGTGATGGCAGCAGACTCGTCGGACCGTAGTGGAATGTTTGGCATCCCAAAGTAGACACGTACTACCCAAGCAGGATGTTTATTCACAAATCAAAGAAAACACAGCAAGTAAGAAGGCAGGGGGTGATCCGACCCGCTTACTATGGCAAAAAGCAAATGACACACGAGGGTGCAAAATGACGCAATCCCGAAAGATGACATAAATGTACGGGACGCAGGGAAAATACCTCGGACCGGATACATTCGCGCATTGAAGGAAGAGTCCAGGCACGGTGGCGAGTTGAGTCAATCATCCGGCATTGGCGAGGTGATCACGAAACGTATAAATGCCCCGTGTCCGCGATTAGAGAATGACAGCGGGTTGAGAACGGCCGGGAGAGGCAGCCCCCCCCCCACCCCCTCGCTGTCAACTCGCAAGTGACAGGAGCAAAGAGATGGTTTCAGTCAGTGTTCGAAAAAAATCGCTTTTCGAACAGGGTCCCGGAACGAATTATGGTCGAGAACCGAGGTACCACTGTATCTCTCGCTGAATTTCGACCGGCAGATCAGAAGCTTTAGCTGTGAAAGGTGAGCGAAAAACTGAAAATTCTGTCTCAAGTTCACCAAACACCTGAAAACGTTTCTCAAACTCCCGCAGTAGTCCTGCAATTTTGTCTTTGTACCGTTTCATGTCCGCATCAGGTCTGGTCACACACACATCTCTCAGACAGGGGAAATGAGCAGGGTTGCCATTTGCATCTCCCACAAAGTCAGCTTCAACTTAAATGCATGTATGTTGTCAGAAAACTGTGTGACAACTTTTTTGCGGCCTTGCAACATTTTGTTCAGATTGTTCAAGTGTTCAGTAATACGTATCAACCAAGAATGCAAGGTCCTGTAGCCATTCCTGAGATTGTAATTCCAACACCGGTTTTCCTTTTTTCTCCATGAACTGTCCGATTTCCTCTCGTAGATCAAAGAAATGCCTCAGCACAGCGCCTCGGCTTAACCATCTCACTTCAGTGTGGTATGGCAGGCTGTGGGTAAGGTTGCTGTCGCTGAGAAGTTTGTCAAAGTGACGATGGTTCAGACCTCTGGACCGGATGAAATTTACAGTGCGAACAACCACCTCCATGACGTGGTCCATTTTCAGCGACTTGCAACACAATGCCTCCTGGTGCAAAATACAGTGAAATGTCCAGAAACGATCTCCTCCATTAAGGGCTTGTACTTTGTCTTTGAACTTTGTCGCGACACCTGCTTTCTTTCCGACCATGGATGGCGCGCCCTCTGTAGCCAGGCTGACAGCGCGGGACCAGTCCACTCCAACTCTGTCCAATGCAGCAACAACAGAGCCGAAAATGTCCTCGGCTGTTGTGGTGTCCATCATTAGCATCAACTCAAGGAACTCTTCAGTAACAGTCAATGTCTCATCAACTCCTCGAATAAATATGGCCAGTTGGGCCACGTCTGTGATGTCAGTGCTCTCGTCAATTGCCACGGAAAATGCAATAAATGACTTGACTCTCTGTTTCAATTGACTGTCTAAATCTGCCGATAGTTCCGACATCCTTTCTGCTATAGTATTCCTCGTCAGACTAATATTGGCAAAAGCTTGTCGCTTTTCGGGAGATACAAGTTCAGCCGCCTTCATCATGCATCATTTAACAAAGTCACCGTCGGAATACGGCTTCGATGCTAATGCTATTTCGCTAGCAATTAGGTAGCTGGCTTTTACCGCTGCTTCACTGACTTCTCGGCTCCGGATGAAAGTTGACTGCTATTTCCTCAGACCCGCCAGCAATTCGTTAATCTTTTCTCTTCTCAGTTGTCCTTGCAACCCATCATATTTTTCGCTGTGATGAGTCTCGTAGTGGCGTCGAATATTATATTCCTTCAATACCGAAACTTGTTGCAAACACACCAAGCACAAAGGTTTTCCGTGCATCTCCGTAAATAAATAGGACGTGGTCCATTTTTCATTGAAAATTCTAGACTCCTTATATATACTTTTCTCTGTTTGGATAACAACATTTTGGCTAATTAGGGTGTAGCGGAGAGGTAGAGACCAAGGTATTAACGTCGTAACAGATGCCGCATTGATACCGTCTGCTGTTTTCAGTCTGTCTCAGTGATGCGGCTTGTCTTCTACTCTGATGGATAAAGTGCACCCCTTAGCGGATAATACATGAATTGCAGCGAATTAAAAATAATAATTCCATGTCTGTTATGCATTTTTTCCACTTTCAATCCTGCGGGCCTGATCGAACCTCCTTGGGGCCGCGCCATATATTTGACACCCATTTTTATATCTATGAAAATGTTTCTTCAGCCGTCATCTGTACTTCTTTGAAGGTGTCGGACGTATCGCTTCTTATCCAAGAAACTTCATCAGCAAACTAAAGTCTTACTGGTAGTTTAGGCCCTATATATATATCCCTACTGTCCAGACATGGTGGTGCCGGACTCTACTATGATAGGTCCCTGATCTCAGGTTGGAGGGAGCAGAGGACTACTCCCTGCAGCTGCTCCACTGATAGTTCAGTGAAAAACAAAGTAATGTAGTTTATTCAATACATTGTAAGAATGAAAATTGTGAAGAGCAGTACATTGGGGAGACTAAACAAATTATCAAAAAAGACTTTATCAACATCGCAGGGATAATACTAGTGGGACTCATTCGGCAGTACATATGCACCTAAAAGCTAGCAACCACTCATTTGACGACAATGAGGTTAAAATCTTAGCGAAAGAACACGGATGGTTTGAAAGGGGAGTAAAAGAAGCGATTTTCATAAAACAACTAAATCCTTCATTAAACCGGTTTGGTGGGGTGAGGTTCAATTTGGATCGTTCATACAATAGCCTGCTTAGGCAACATAGGATTAGTAATACTGACGAGGTGATACCGGTCGAAGTGGCCAGTCGTTAGTCAGAACGATATCAGTGACGTGCAGTCAGTGGAGGCAGGGGAGGCAGTGCCTCACCTGTCATCATGGAAATATCAAATGAAAAAATAAATTAAACAGTTATATGTATTTAGTGATTTGTACTTTAAAGTTCTTGTCCATTTAACTTCACCGTTTTAGGATTTTTTTCAAAATCGTTGAATTTTCACATTTACCGTTCAAATACTAAGTAGAGACGAGCGGTGAGGCAGCAGCCGGCTGAGCCTCACCATGGATTGCGCAATCACTATGCTTACTGTGCTGGCTTGCTCTGCAGTGAGACCGCATTGCTGTCCTTCTGCATATCGCTATTAAAGCGTTCAAACACGTTTAGTATATGAACTAAATTTCTACAGTTTAGCTGGTGTATATAATGTAGAGTCATTGTACATTATAAACACTGAACTACAGTGTTTATTTTGTTTTATTTTTATCAAAACGCTGTGCGTAGGTGAGGCAAACAGTTCTCCCGCCTCATGACAGGCAGGGGGCGCTTGTGATTCCAGAGATACTTCTTACTCCACGTCTGCAGAATAATAGAATTAGAGACAGAAAGCTACAGTAAACAGTTAGCAAGTAAAGTGCAACCCTGCAGTCATTTTTTTCGTGTTGCTTGGCCTCACTTTCAGAATGGAGGATTACATATCTAAATTGAAAGAATTTTCTAAACTGGACTTTCAATCGAAGCAGGAGGTAATAATTAAAGGAAGACCAACACCGGAGCTAAAAGGTTTGCTTCAGACAACGGGACACGATACTCGCTTTTTTCAGGCGGACTGGTACACACGAAAAGGCTGGCTGTGTGGATGTCCAGCAAGAAACCGCCTTTTCTGCTTTTTCTGCCTTCTGTTCTCAATTTGTGACAATGTCTGGACTCAAATGGGATCTTGCGACCTGAAAAATTTACAACGGAGCCTCATCAAAAATGAGCGAAGACTCAACATCAGCATCGACAATGCTAAGGTAAAGGAGAAGCGGGAGCTTTTAAAAGATCTCATCAATGCCACCTGCTTCCTTGCCAAACAACAGCTGGCATTTCGTGAAAATGATGAAAGTAAAGGCTCCGCTAATCGTGGCTACTATGTTGAACTACAGTAAAGTCTCGTTATATCGATATTCAAGGGAGTCAGAAAAAATATCGATATAACCGGGACTATCGATATATCCGACCCTGTTTGTATGTAATTTTCTCCCTGCGTGCATAGAAATATTATCGATATAACCGGGACTATCGATATATCCGATATCGATATAAAGAGACTTTACTGTATTACATGCTTTCGCTAGCGAGTCATTTTGGGACATCCACTGTATTTTCTAGCCTGTGAAACAGAATCCAGAACGATTTAATTGAAGCAGTTGGTGATGTCATTAGAAATGACATTAAAAAGGAGATCGGTGCAGCCCAATTTGTTGCTGTAGAAATAGACGAGATTGTCATTCTCAGCACTGAAAACATACAGTCGGAACGGGACTGATCAAGGACGACTTTCTTCACTGGCAGTGATCTCCGTTGAGACAGAGAGACTTTTAAAACTGAAGAAAGATAAGGAAGGCTTCTACAAAGAAGTTATCGATGCCTTTCTTCAGAAGGAGCGGCGCATGGACTAAAGGTAACACGATAAAAACGTTTTTTTTAATATTTTTTTTCTATGCTACAGTTTGTATACAGTATATAAAGAATGCTGACATGAAATTTTAAACAAAATACGTTAACTGTTGCCAATCAAATGGTGAATAAACTACTCTGTAGAGTTAATATGTTTGTAAATCTGACTATGATGACGTCAGTGCCTCACCAGCCATGAACCTCACCGCACGTCACTGAACGATATATACAGTAAAGTCTCGTTATATCGATACTATTTCTATGCACGCACGGAGAAAATTACATGCAGACAGGGTCGGATATATCGATAGTCCTGGTTATATCGATATTTTTCGGACTCCCTTGAATATCGATATAACGAGACTTTACTGTATATATAACCTGTTCATCGATGGACCACTCCTGTACGACTGAGATCTGACAGACTTACACAGACCCATGTTTATACTATAAACATTCACTCGTCATTGTGTGACACCTATCCGACTGCCCGCACACAAGTCGGCGACTCAAGTGAAATACACGCATCTGTGAAGGTAATGACAGAAATAAATACTGAAATGTATAACAAAAAAACTAAGGATCCATTTGGGAGCCGAAGGAGCCCGTTTCTTTTTAGTGAGCCCAGCCAAAAGAACCGGCTCTCTAAAAAATGCGGAATTACCATCTCTAGTGCACTGATTGGCTGTGGCGGCCCCAGAAGGGAAAAAAAGTGGGTGGAGTGTGTTAAAATACTGCAGGATTTATTTGACGAGTGAATATGACGTCATCACGCCCGCATCTTAGCAACGAAACAGAAGGCACAGCAAAGCGCAAGGAAGCTAACTGCTAATGGCCTCATTCGCAATGTAAACAAACATGTTCCTCCTTTTGAAATTTCTCTCTTTTAAAACTCGACTATCGGTTCAGGGTGAAGCCCACGCTTACCCAGAAGACGTGTTTCGACATTAAGACGAGTTCAACAAGCTGCGGTTATCGCCAACTCGAAGCGCTAGCGTTAGCTTTAGATAACGGTTTTCGGAGTTTTTGGACTATGTATTCAACGTCGCCGAGGTTACCATTGGTAGTGATGCCAAAGCATTGAAATGGCTATTTAAATTGCTATTAAAGACTTGTCATAATGTAGTTAGGGTAACGGTCGCCACTCAACGCGACTGAAGAGGGACTCCTGAGGTTCGATGACCACTTAACTGCAGACGCCCGCACTTGGCCTGACATGTTCAGCCTCATGGCGAATTGTTGTAACTGGTTGAAACGCTGGCGAGAGCCGGCAAGGTAAGTTCAATTTTACTTTAAATACGTGCACAATTTAAGAAAATCGTTTTTATTTGTTCAAGAGATTTGGACATACGTGTTGATTTGCAGGTGTGTCATCTTTGGAGCCCCTAAAAATCGGCTCCGTTAAATGATGATCAATTTATAAATAATTATTTCATTCCATTCAGAAACATTGCTACGGCGCCAGACTGAGCCATGTTAAAACGTCATCTCACAAAGTAACGTTGGGGTTGAGAGGCCTGAGAGGAATGTTGTCAAAGCCTCATCAAACTCCATACAATACTTTTCCCATGTTAAACAACAAATCGAAACTTTGTTTTTAAATGTTATCATTTACCAATTTGGATCAATGCCAACATGAGAAGAAAAAAAAAAACAAACCATCAAAATGTTGGATGCAACTCACTGGTAAGCGGTGCATTTTTTTGGGTGGTGGGGGGATAGTAACACCCCAAAAATTCAACACATCTCACAGGACAGCCATTTTCGTGCCGACCTAAGGATAATCCGTGTGGCCTTTTGGGGGCTACTTGATGCTCAAATGCCCCCTCTTTGTCACCTCCGTCATACACCGACAGGTACTATTCAAAATATTCAACATGCCGGTTTACAATAAAAAAAAAAAACAAGAAATTCAGCACACAAAGGACACATTTTTTATCTATAACCACATAATTTTAGTAATTCATGTGTTCCCCTTTCTCTCTTTTTTCTGTTATTTTTTGAGCTCATTTTCTGCTTGTACATATTTTAAACTGTGCCCCCTATAATTCAGGTTGAGATACCATATGATTAAATGCATTTTGTTGTAGGCTTTAAGTGTTGCAAGACTGGTAGAAACAAGATGTTTGATGATAAATGTCCGCAATGACAAGATGTTGTTCTAAAAAGTTTTGCATTTAAGTGAAATGGACGCCATGGTTGACAAAAAAATTGTGAACAATATTTGATACGTCTGTGTAAGCTCTCAGTCGTACAGGAGTGGTCCATCGATAAGAAGGTTTCTTCAGCCGTCATCTGTACAATTTTGAAGGTTTCGGACGTTTCGCCTCCTATCCAAGAGGCTTCGTCGGCGAACTAAAGTCTGACTGGTCGTATCGGCCCTATTTATATATCCCTAATGTCCAGACATGGTGGCGCCGGACACAGCTATGATAGGTCCCTACTCTCAGGTTGGGGGGGGCAGAGGACCCCTCCCTGTGGCCCCACTGATTGTTCTGACATTCCTGACTAACGACTGGCCTATTACCCCCACTCCCACCGGTATCACCTCATCAGCATTACGAAAGTTGCCTAACCTGTTTTGCCTAAGCAGGCTATTGTATGAACGATCCAAATTGAACCTCACCCCACCAGACCGGTTTAATGAAGGATTTTGTTGTTTTATAAGAATCGCTTCTTTTACCCCCCTTTCAAACCATCTATGTTCTTTCGCTAAGATTTTAACCTCATTTTAACCTAAAACTATACCTACAATAGATTACATCACAGCTACTGAATCGGCTATTAAAAATAACAAACTTTCGTATGCAGAGGCGGATGATCTACGCATTAAAATATCAGCTCTTCTCAGTAGTGCCAAACTTCCTCCGTCCAACATAACATTAGAAGAGAGAAAGGCGTTAACTACTCTACAAAAAGACAAAAATATTACTATTTTGCCAGCAGACAAGGGCAGATGCACAGTGCTTCTCAACACATTGGATTATGAAGACAAAATAAATAGGTTAATCAGCGATTCTAACACGTATGAGCAACTAAAAAGGGACCCTTCCAATAGATACAAGAAAGAAATGATTGACTGTCTCCAAAAGTTAGAGAAAGGAAAACATATAGACAAACAGATGTATTTTAGATTATACCCGGGAGAGGCCACGCCATGTATCTATGGCCTGCCAAAAATACATAAAGAAGGGTTCCCCCTCAGACCCATTGTTTGTAGCATTGACTCCTCTACATACAATGTAGCCAAATATTTAAAAACTATTTTAGCTCCGTTGGTTGGTAACACAGAATATCACGTAGAGAACACCACAGGGTTTGTAGAGAGGATCAAAGACCTCATATTGGAACCTGAGGAAACTTTGGCATCATACGATGTGACTTCTCTCTTTACATCTGTCCCAACCCCAGCAGCAGCTTAGGCAAAACAGGTTAGTCAAAATTCGTAATGCTGATGAGGTGATACTGGTGGGAGTGCGGCAAATAGGCCAGTCGTTAGTCAGGAATGTAGGAACAATCAGTGGGGCCACAGGGAGTGGTCCTCTGCTCCCCCCACCCTGAGAGTAGGGACCTATCATAGCTGTGTCCGGCGCCGCCATGTCTGGACATTAGGGATATATAAATAGGGCCGATACGACCAGTCAGACTTTAGTTCGCTGACGAAGCCTCTTGGATAGGAGGCGAAACGTCCGAAACCTTCAAATTTGTACCGATGACGGCTGAAGAAACCTTCTCATCGAAGCAAATTAGTATATACTGTATAGTACTATAATGAAACATGACATGTAATACGACGGGATAAGAAGATGATATAAGATACCTGATAAGATAACCTTTTCCGGTCTCGCATATAACTAAACATATTTAGAACAACAATTTATGCGAGATAAATGAAGGGAGGTACAAATGAAAGTACAATAACAGTTATGTTTTATATAACTTGAGTAAACCACCTGTCACTTAATTTATAAAGCCCCCATCTCACTGAATAGTAAACATTTGTGACTGTTTTCAAAGGGAACGAATGTTGCATTCAAGTCAAAGTTTGTCAGGGTTGGCTTGAAGTCGCAAATTTTCGCCAAACAGTCAAAGGATGTTTGCCTGAATTTTCCTTCACATCAAGAAAAAAAGGTGACTATTTTACTGTACTTTTTTGTTGTTCGAAATGTATTCCTCATGAAAAAAAACGTAAACACAATCATAGCATAAGGAAAAAGGCACAGATCACGTGATAAATGTGAGTCATGTGAGCCTGTGGATTTAGTCAGAAATCCTCATCTAATCCCACAGCCAGGTCTGTTGTCTCTCCTTTGACACATTACCGCAAGGGGTTTGCAATCTAGAACGTGAAGGGTTACGTGGTCGTGGGTAGTGAGCGCTCATTATATCGGCTTTTCGTGGATTTACATGATGAAGTTGGACTGATGAGTGCCAGCTGGCTCCTGAGGACGGTTAGATGGATTAAGCGCTTGATGTCCTTTCAACTTGAGTGTCAAAGTTAAGTATGAAGAAAGGAGATAAGAGGGTATGTGCTCACTGTCACCTTGGAAACATCGTTGCAATTCTTTTGTCGGCTTTAAATGTCTACTGTTGGTCTTTGTCACTTGGTGAGTACATTAGATTAGCATGCTGGAGCGACACACTGCATACTCATTTAGCATTAAAACGTTCATGGTGAGGTTTTGAGATGTGAATGTAATTTATTCTGTGACCATTGCTCATAACTCAAAACATGCATCTCTCAAATCATCTTTCCTTCTCGGAATGAATGAAATTGCCAGTAATTATACCTGCATAATCAAATAGAGGGAAACATGGCACTTATGTGCTTTATCTAAAAAAAAGGGGGGGGGGGCATCAATTAATGGAAATAATGTGTGTGTGTTTGGGGGGGGGGGGGGGCAGAAAGAATAGATGCTGTTGAGTATTGTCACATTTTCTGTCCATGTGTTGTTTCACTGTTTTTTTCGAAAACTGCAACTCTTGTGGGCCACCAGTTGGCATTTCAGAGGCATTTTTGTTGTTAGGATTAAGATACGCATCATTAACGAAGATAAAACTAAATGATTGTTATAAATGCACCACCTGTAATTGACTTTGTTTTATTTCTCGTTTGACAGTCAACATGATTTAGAAGTTGCAATAGTAACTGTGTCTGTTTGGTAAGGTAAATGAAGTTCACTGGTGACATACAGTGCCTGTATTCTTTGTACCAAAAAAAATGGCCAAATGGTGGCTCGTATCCCCAAAAAAACTTGGAAATCCCGTCACTTGTGTCCCATGGCGCATCAAAAAGCATGAATTTGCCATGAATGTGTTCCAGGTAAAGCAAACAAAAAAGTGTGTGAAATGTATATTAACTCATTCACTGGCATTCACAAATTTATTCTGGAATTGAAAATATGACAGAATGCATTCCCGAATTAGTTCTGGTTTTGCTTTTTCTTGCTTGGGTGCCGATAAAGTCCTGGCCAGAACGCTGGCAATGTTTTTGCCTTCCACAAGGGGCAGCATTTCCATTTTGTCCATGGTAACGCTTTGTTCCAGCTTTATCTGTTGTTGCATACAATATTGCATTGTATTTTGGACAGCCACCCTCATTTCAAGCTCATATGACTCCAGGCCCATCTAATTTAGGAATTAAGTCTATTTTCTCTGATGAAAGAAAAGAGTTTCTTACGCTGCATTGAATGTTTATAAAGTCCTAAAATTCTGCGGCTCCTGTAATTCAAGTGACAATGACAAAAACCTTGGCACATTTTCGCACGTCTGGCAGTGAATCAGTTTAAGGAAGACATTCCATTGTGTAGTTGGATGACAATAACTGGCTCATACAATCCACTCACTGATTGGACTTTTTTCAATAACTGGCTCATCTGTGTCCTTCAATGTAACAGTTAGCGTTCTCTCACTGATATGTAATTTGCAATAAGCGTATTAATGCTCATTTCTGCTCCAACAGAAAAGTGACTCTGGTGATGGTGGGACTGGATAACGCTGGGAAGACCGCCACAGTACGAGGAATCCAAGGAGGTTCGGACCTGGTTTCTTAAGTGTGTTCTTTTTACAGATCAATTTTGCAAGTTTGACTTTGGTTTTCAGAGAATCCCCAGGATGTTGCTCCAACTGTGGGTTTTTCCAAGGTTGACCTGAAGCAGGGAAAATTTGAGGTCACAATCTTCGATCTGGGCGGTGGGAAGAGGATCCGCGCGATATGGAAGAATTACTACTCAGAGTCACACGGTGTAGTGTTTGTGGTGGACTCCAGCGATGTGCAGCGCATTCAGGAGACGCGGGAGACCATGACAGAGGTTCTGCATCACCCGCGTATCGCCGGGAAGCCTGTGCTTGTGTGAGTGGTTGCAACTGAATTCAAAATCTTCCCAACTTGTCTGTAAATTGAGGTAGAGAGGCGTGCAACACAGGTTGTGACAACAACCACTTTGCTGTGAAGTACTGAGATGAATTTTCATCCTATCACCTTACTAAAAGGATGGCCTCGGTCCTGGTCTTTCAGAAAAAATGAAGCCAATGTTGTTTTTCTGATATTTATTCAAAATCTGACTTCATGGTTGAATTGAACGATCTGCTTCACTGAGGACGTAGCCAATTTTAGCAGAGGTGGCCAGCATCATGAGCGGTCTCAGGCAGGGAAAAAGCTTTTTATGTATCTTTTTGTTAGCTTTCAAATTATTGTAGTTTTATTTTTTTGCCCTTTACAATATATTCTTTGTTGAAGGATCCTGCTCGAGACTCCGCAAAATTTCAAAGTCAAAAAGTCAAAGTCAAAGTCCGCTTTATTGTCAAATATGCTCATATGCATGACATACAGCACAGATGAAATTACTGTCCTCTCGGACCCAGCATGCAAGGCACTTATAATTACTTTAACAAACATAAACATGAAAACGCCAATTTGCCGGGAAGGGGGAGCCGCTGCGTGTTCATGCGCCGCCATCTTGGGAAAAAAAAAAATTGAAAAAATAACAAATATGACAACACAAAGACACAGAGTCATTCATTCTTCAGGACTTGCTGTACCCTCTTTGTGATGACATGAAGCAGTTCTAGTTGAAAGAGGAGAGGATCAAAGCATCCATGTCAGCAGTGGATCAGGGACGTCATGGTGGAATTTGTACATCTACAAGCTAAATGTTGAAAGCAAACACGAAGCTGTAGCATCCATTGACGAAAAGACATTGACTCACATCTCCTGTCCCACATAAATCCGCTACAATTCCAAGCCGCGACAGTTCCACATACGCATCGGCGCTCTGCGCTGACGCTGCTTTCTTCTTATCGCGGGCTCCTCAAGCCATGCATCCATCCAACCGCAGACTGTCCAACAGCACTGACCTTTCCACTGAACAAAGCGGGGCTGTGAAGATGCTGCCCATTACAGGCGCAAAAAAGCACAATGGCCCCAGAGCTGTCCAGCGATGGTAGTCAAATGGCTCCGACATTCCTCCCATTCAAAAACAGTACTGGCATATTCAAATTTGGGCATAGTTACAGTAACAAAAAAAAGTAAATTGCGCCTCTTGTTCTTGAACAGTTTTAACAGCTGCATGCAAGTTTTTCCGATCCAGTGCACACCAAACCCAATCAGTCTATGTGCTCAATCACCAAACCTTTCATGACTAACATCTGTGTAAGCTCTCAGTTGTACAGGAGTGGTCCATCGATGAAAAGGTTTCTTCAGCCATGATCTGTCCTTCTTTGAAGGTGTCGGACGTTTCGCTTCTTATCCAAGAAACTTCGTCAGCAAACTAAATTCTTACTGGTAGTTATCTTTCATGACTAAAAAATACAAATGTGATTTTTTTTTCTCACAAATTATATCTAAACAACACATTTATTTTAAATAGATAAAAGTAAACACATTTAGTAAAAGTATTAGGTCTACATTGATTTACCGTGCATACAATGAACCAGCTAGTGAAGGCCAGTCGGGCGCGTCATAGCTAATTGATATATTGAATCGGGTGTGTTTTCACCTCCATGGCAGAACTCTTAAAGGACAACCAACACAATTTTTTGTTTCCTAACTGACATCAGAAAAACGTTTTATAGTATCTAAAATACCCAAAACACGCAGGCTGATATTTTTAGTCAAATGCAAAACACCAATAAAAATGAGTTAAAGTGTCCCAAAACTACTTCAAAATGACCTCGGAGATGCAAAGTTTCAGAAGGTCCCGCCCCCTTGTTCGTGATGTCACGTCAGGACGTCTTGCCTTGCTCTAGAATCAAAACAATGGCTTCAGATTCGGGGAAGATGCTCTCTTGTTACTCACCCAGTTATGAATATGATTGAAATAGTTCTGAAGAGGAAAGCATACATGTTTGCAATCGATTAAAGAAGTCCTCCCGTATCAATTCGAGCCGTTAGGACTCCAATGTAGCGTCCCAGAAAAGATGGCGCCCAAGCTCCGTTGGAAATGGGCTGATTTGTCTGCTGGGAATTTGTGTCAACTAGTATCAAATAGTCGTCTTCGTGCAACACACCACCATCGCATTATTTATGTTTTCCATCTAATTTCGCCATTAACACGGATCAACACGAAGTTTTCAGACCAAACAAAGTACCCAAAATGCATTGTGTGTCGCTTTCTCGGTCAGGGGCGTTCCAGACGTGACGTGACGTCACGTCAGGCATCGTCATCAACTCGAAAACAAGACTTCCTGAATATTCAGTGTGAGTCTTAAAACGTAAAATATAGCTACATGCGGTGGAATCTATAAAATACGCTCAGTAGAAGTCATTTGAAGTGATTTTACAAATTATGGACACAACTTGTCCGGAGGCGTCGGTTGTCCTTTAAGGTTTGATTGAATCCGGTTCACAAACCACTGCCAGAGAACAATAACTCAATTGCAGTTGAAAATGTCACTCAACTGTTCAGTGCTTGTCAAATATTGCTTTTCATGGCTTCAGACGTTTTAGAATCTAAGGAGGCTGTAAATTAGGCAGTGATGGCTGATTCCACCTTTCTTCATGCAGGAAAACACTTTTTCTTCAATGTAGATCCTGTGTCTGCTTTCAGACTTGCCAACAAACAGGATCAAGAAGGAGCACTGGCAGAAGCTGACATCATTGAGAATCTGTCGCTAGAGAAGCTTGTGAATGAGAACAAGTGTCTTTGTCAGATCGTAAGTGCTTCTGCAGCTATTGTGAAATGGCCGCAGAGTGACATGAGCTCTGCCGGTTGTAGAACTCGCAGCTTCCCCTGTGCTCTTGTAGCATGTCCTTGCCCGTTTCATCCCAGCGATGCTCATGGAATATTTTCCAATCCTTTTCCAGGAGCCGTGCTCTGCGGTTTTGGGTTACGGCAAGAAAGTTGACAAATCCATTAAAAGAGGTTTGAGCTGGCTCCTCAACAATATTGCCAAAGATTTTGAGGCCATTACTGAGCGTGTGCAGAAAGATACAGCGGAGCAGCGTGCTCAAGAGGAGCAGGATAAGAAAGAAAGAGCAGAACGAGTCCGGCGGATCAGAGAAGAGAGGTGAGCAGGGAGCTATGGTGAGATATATCATGTATCCTAGACTCTTACCTTGGCCAAGAATACAAGACGAGATGTGTTCTTATTCTCTGCAACCACAGTCTTAATTTTTTTTCAGCACTTTAAGGATAATCACATTTGACACAGCCATATTATTTCATACAGTAACCCTTCCAAAGATTGAAAATGGATGTTTGAAAATGCCAAAAGGTTACAATGTCTTTTTTCCCAGAGAGCGGCAGGAGAGGGAGGAGGCTGAACGGGAGGGCAGGCATGTCTGCGAAGCGGAACCTGATGAAGAAAACATGGCCAACCCCTTCCAGCCGATTGAAAATGTCATCACCGAGGTTTGAAAAGACACCCTAACATAAAAACGAGGCGCTATGTGTTTGCAAGGGTGAACAGTCTCTCTTGCATCATCGATTTCTTTCAGAGTGGGGATAAAGCAGATGAGAGAAGGCAAAAAGACCTGCGGGACTGTACAGTCAACAGTTTGAAGGCATGCGGCGATTATGTAAAGGAGACCCATGAGGACACGGACAACGGAAGACAAACTCTGGATAATTCCAGCCCAAGTAAGTGCATGTGCACTTAATGCAGAAAGGTTGGAGGTCCTTATTGGCGCCTCGCTGTTAGTGTATCTTTGCTACAATTGAATTGTGAAAACTGACTTCACTTCAAAAGAACTTTCGCCTAAGCAACGCATGCCGCTTAATAGGAGCAAGCCAAATTTGGAGATACAGTAAAGTCTCGTTATATCGATATTCTCGGGAGTTAGGAAAAATGTCGATATAACCTTACTGTCGATATATCTGTCCTGCGCCGAACTGCATTCACAAAAGCCGCCAAAAGAGGGCATCCAAGCGCCATATAAGAAACGGAGCTGGCCATGAGCTCGCCATTTCGTGCCTCTTTTTTTTTTGGGTGAGAGATGTTCCCCCAATGTTGCCTCAAAATGGCACATATAATTCTTTAATCGATTGCAAACATGTATGCTTTCCTCGCCAGAACTACAGTGTATTTGAATCATATTCATAACTGGATGTGTAACAAGAAAGCATATTATCCGAATCTGAAGCCATTGTTTGGATTTACAAGCAATGCAAGACGTCTTGGCGTGAAGTCATTTTTATTGGTGTTTTGCATTTGAATAAAAAGTGACATCGGTTGTCCTTTAATACACAGTATGGAATGTATGGTAATTTTCAAAATCATCACGCTTCAGCAGACAAAACAAGAAAAATTGTTGCAAAAAATGATTGCATTCATATACAGTACAGTGGGCATGTACATAACACAACAGGGAAACTGCAACGCTTACATCTTACTGTATTATGTATGCAATTTAAAAAAGTCATCAATCTTCTTCTGCATCCCATTTTTACCTTTTAACACAAACACTTCAATTTCGTCTGCTACACACGAGCTGGCGTCTGAAAATGAAAATGGCTCTGCTACACTGGAGCTGGTCACGTAACAAACTCACGTGACCAAGTCGACCAATGGCGCGATCGATGGCGTGTATCGATATAAACAGCAAAATGGCCGGCGGGAGATGAAAAAGAGCACCGTAGTAACCGGATTATCGTAAAAACCACGAATCGTACTAAACGGAACTAATTATACATAAAAAGACTAGAAATGTGCACGGGAAATGAAAATAGTGTCGTAATAAGCAGTATTATCAATATAAACGATAGCGATATAACGAGACTTTACTGTACTTTAACAGCACAGAAACAGCCCTGTAGTAAGATATCAAAACAAATGAAGCATTTTTAAAGGGTGGTGACGCACCCCGTCATTGTGCCGATCATTTCCAATGTATTGGTCCACATTTTGTCATAGGCACGGCCACTGAGCAAAGCAAGAAGAAGGTGAGAAAATTGTACCTGAAGCGGAAGCACCGTGTGGACCCACTGAATACGGAGGAGGGCCAAGCGGAGAGGGTCACCCCTCCACCTGTTCCAGGTTTGTCTTTCCACATCACACGCTCTTTTCCCAACCTCATTTGCATAAATGACCTTTAAATGGTTGTAGTTTTTCATTTCTTGATCTAAACCCGAGGAAGCAGCATATCACTACTGTTGGATTTTTAGATTCAGCTGATAGCATTAGTTTTTCATCCTTCTTATATACTGTGTGTCACGGTGCCTTGAAATTTGAAACAGTCTTATCTCAAATTACCTTTTCCGATTGAAATGAATTCCCATTAATTGGTTTCCAG
Organism: Hippocampus bargibanti; assembly: GCF_051943395.1. NCBI lineage: Eukaryota > Metazoa > Chordata > Actinopteri > Syngnathiformes > Syngnathidae > Hippocampus > Hippocampus bargibanti. Next base: position 14,024,006 of record NC_142734.1, read on the forward strand.
CTTCCCATAAAACAACAGATTGTGAAACATGTTATTTTTTAAGAAAGTCTCCAATATCACACTGTGTAAAAACAATCAAACACAATGTAAGGAATTATTAAATGATCTTGAGGTGAAGAATATTTACTATTTGGCTGAGCATCAGATCATATTTTGAAAAAGTCAGACATCTTGTCCCTCATATGTCAAAGCGCCAATGTCAAGTACAATTTTTATGGATGTGTGTATCTCACGATGTAATGTGTGCAGTTTTCCCAACCTTTATTGAGCGTTCCTTACATTAAAATCTCACTGCACACCACCAAGCAAAAATGTCACAAAAGTATAGAGTGAACACTATGGCTGAAGTCAAGATGTTCTCTACTTAGCTTACTCCCAAGGGGACTTTGCGTTATCTATGCCTATTAAGTTAAACACAAAGCTCGTGGGTTTCCTCCCACATTCCATAAACATGCATGGGAGCCTGATTGAACATTCCAAATTGTCCCTAGGTTTGATTGTGAGTTTGAATAGTTTGTTGTGTGCCCTGCAATTGCCTGGCTATCGCTTCAGGGCATCCCCGCTTACTGCCCGAAAACAACTAGGATAGGCTCCTTAATGCCCCATGACCCTTGTGAGGATAAACCGTTCAGAAAATGGAAATGGACAGCCAGTATATTGGATGAATAGCAACAAGTTTAATATGTCTGCCATCTAGCGGACAAGCCTTAAAGAAATTGTTCTGTTTGTGTCTACAAATTGCTGGCGCAACGGTATTATTTATGGTGTATAAATAATAGCTTTCTGGCTAATTCAGAAGATCTTTCTCAGAATAGTCATGTACACCAGCGCAATGGTTGGAATCATGCGTGAAAGTACACAATTTCCCCCAATAAATCATTCAATGTTTTACTGCTTTTTTCCCCCATTGTAGTTGGATGGGCGTCTCCTAAAGTGTCTAGGCTGCCCAAACTAGAGCCTCTTTGGGACTCAAAAGCCTCTGGTAAAAACAGCTATGCCGAGAATCTAATTTGTGCCTTCATTCTTTTAACAACTTCCATCTAGTCTCATGCTTGCAAACAATGAATGCCTTTTCATTCACCAATGCTCAGAAGTGTTTACTCTTCAGAGTAATAATTCAAGGGCTGTTGTTGTCGTTAGAGGCAACATTTCTGTCTGGCCCTGCAGAGGAAACACTGAATCTATGCTTTTCGTAATGTCACTGACTCTCAACAGCATTGAGCTTCTTCGTTTCCAATGACTTGTTGGGCTTTGCATCCACCCATTCATCTGCATAGATCTTTTTCTTGCCCATTTCATCCCAATATGTGTTTCTTTTGAATGATGCATGGATTAATTTCAGGTTGAACTGGCTCTGGAATAATTTAGCCAAACTTTCTCTTCCGCTCCACAGAGATTTACAAGAAGCCACACCCACCTATCGCAAATAAGCCACAGCCTAACAGTGACACAGATGATGTCGTTTTTTAACCTTTTAGCGATTGCTTCCCCCAGCCCTCCGAAATCATGGCTCTCCCCTTTTGCTTTTTGTCCCAAGCAAGTGCAGTGTAAACAACCCACTGCAGCAGTCTGAAGCGTGTCTTTGAGAAGAGCTTCCTGGGAGCGTGGAAGTGCGATGTAAAAGAGAAAGGACAAACACGAAGACGGATGCTCTGTTCAGTCACCATAAAACTGTTTTTTCACAGACTAATAACAAAATGAACACGCTTACAATACGTTTGTTTATTCATGTACCATATATTTTTACTACATTATTAAACAAGACGAATACCGCTGTATTCCTGTTGGTTCAGTGTTTTTTTTTTTTTTTTTTTTACTTATACAGTCAAACCTCGGTTTTTGAACGTCTGTTCTCGACCAATTCAGTGTTCGACCAAAATCATTGTTTTTTTTTTTGCCACAGTTTACTAATGAAAATCTGTTCTGACCAAACTGAGCGCAGCTGAATGCACCACTAGTCTCGTCTCCGCTTCCTTGTACTGTATGTCACTTCCTTGTGTCATGTCTCTTTGTGACTGACGCATTATCCTCGTGTAGCGTTCCATTGTGAGCAGGTGTGTTTGTACTGTTCACTCACGATCAAAAGGAGAAGCAGACATTGATTATATTCATTATAATGGGAAATGTTTCGGTTTTTTAACAAATCGGTTTTCGGACAGGTTTCTGGAACAGATTATGGTCGAAAACCGAGGTTTGACTGTATAGCGTTCAAGGAAAAAAATGCAGAAAACAATGGTCAAACATACAAACCAAATTTCAATGTTCTTAAGTTTGGATGATGTGTTAAACAAATAAAAATAGAATCTCGTGATTTGCAAATAATGTTCAACCACTATTCAATTGTAGACATGACAAAGACACCATATTTCATGTTGACGCTGTTGAGCTTTTCATTGTTTCTATCAAATAATTATGAATTTATTATTTTATGTTCCGACAAGCTGGGAAATGTGGCAAAAAGACTGAGAAACTTGGGGAATGATCATCAAACACCAAGTTTGGGACATCCCACAGGTGAGCAAGCTAACTGACAACTGGGGTTTCCAAATTAGCGAGATTGTGGGGTCACCGGCGCGCACCGCATCCTTGATGTCTTTCAAGCCCTAGATCTCTTTGATGTGCGTCTCAGCCTGACGCATGTCCCATGGTTGAAAATGGTGTAAAAGTAGCCGTCGCGGGACAGAGAGAATTCAGAATCATCGGGGACTCTCAAAGAGACTTGCAAAGACCAGCACATGCATGCCCGGCTCACGCCGGGCGTCGGACGGACATCACAGCACGACGAAACACCCTGCTCGACTCCACGCCACGATCAAGCTCTGGAACACATCACATCTGCGTGTCATTTGCCTGGGAGATCTGACAACGAACCTACTTAGAATTAAAGCGAACCATCAATCTCTTTCAGATCATCAAACCTCACTCCAGGTAGCCTTGTTATTGACTGTCAAAAAGACGGACGTTGACATGACAAGAACGCGAGAACATGGACAATTTTGCATAACTTGATAGAGTAATTCTGTGCTTCTAAAAGTATCTGTACCTGACTTCATATCAATACCGTTGCTGTTTTTGAGTTTTAAAAGTGTTATGTATATGGCCAGTATCGATCAGAAACTGCATGCTTGATACCTGCTCGTGGAAGCCCCTGCTCTTTACCGGTACAGTGTTTCTAACGTCAGATGATATCGAGCTGGCTGTCAGGGAATCATTCAGATCATTGACTTGGTTTCCGGAACATGTGCCGGCATAGATTGCACAAATACCCGCAGGATGCTTTTTTACTGTGTTTCCAAGGTGCAGCATAGCCACTAGAAATAGCTCTTTTTGTACGAGTGAAAATGTCATGCGTCACGTCGACAAAACATACATTAGAATGTATTGACTACAGATATGGAAACGGCGTCACCGCGGACCTTAATACAGGATGTGTTACAACTATTGCCAAAGGTTACAAATACTTGAAGCACAGGTACTCGAAACAAATACAACGCGGAATGCGTGTATTAGCGTGGATGTGTTTGGACTAACCTTATCGACTCTTCACTGTATTGTGTAATGCTCGTGGTCTTTAAAATGCTTTATGGTTCAGTTGAGTAAATTATGGATTTAAAAAATATCATGGGTATGTTTAAAAAGTAGAACAGAAAGAGGAATGAATTCATCCAACGAGCTGAGGTGTTCATTTTTTAGAAAAGCCCGTGTATTTTTTCTTTTGGCCCACAGAGGGCAATGCAGTCTTAGGGAATCGGCGAAATCACACGACTGTGCAGTACACACTAGCTTCGATGTGTCCGAATCTTTCCTGTCTTAAGCTTTTGCTTTTTGAGCATTCGAGAGTGTAACCCACGTTTTCAGTTACGTATGTCTGGGCCTCCTGAAAGGTAGACTCACGTCACCAAGTCGTGGGTACTGATTAAAACAAACAAACGTCTGGTTATTTTTTCTTTTTGACGATGTAACACAAAATTTGCTTGTATGTGAATACAATACACCATGTATTCATATTTTTTTTTGTATTTTTTTTCAGCAGTAACGATGCCCTATTACAGGGGTCGGGAACCTTTTTGACTAAGAGCCATAAAAGTAAAATATTTAAAAATGTTTTTCAGTGAGAGCCACAACACGCGAGCGCGCACCCACACACACGCACGCGCGGCCACTTTTCAACAAAATGTCAGAATGTATTATTTAAAATAACTTTGTGATAGTACTCACCGTTAACATGAATGGTTTTACGTTCCTCGTGATTGGTAAAAATCCAGCCAAACGATCGGAATGAAAGTCAACTTGCCGGGTCCATATGAAAAGTTACTGCTAGCTAGCCTGCACACGGCTCATTAGCTTCCACACTTGCTATGCAACATACTTCTCACAGAAGTATATTGATGCTAACGTTAACATGGGGCTTGTTAAAATGTCCCTGACATTCGACTGTTTCATCGATGGTATTGTTTCATTGCAAATTAGATTCAGAACCTTTTCTCTCCACAAAGGCAAATCCTCCAGTGCATTCAAGCTGAAGTGTACTTTGTTTTTACTCGTCGGGCTAATTCAAAAGGGCGTTTACCTGTTTCAACTGACGGCCCGCATCATCCAATCAAAATTGCCCTTTCCGTCAACCTAGGTCAGTGTCATCCAATCAAAATTGCGCTTTCTGGCAACTGCAGCTCCAACAGTAAATGAACAGAAAAAAAACCGAAAATACAGTAAAGTCTCGTTATATTGATATTCTCGGGAGTCGGAAAAAATATTGATATAACCGGACTATCGATATATCCGATCCTGCGGCATGTACATTTTATCATTGCGTTCATAGAAATAATATCGTAATAAGCAGTACTATCGATATAACCGATATCGATATAACGAGACTTTACTGTATGTATTTAGATGAATCGGCGAACCATATGCAATCGTCAAAAGAGCCATATATGGCTCGCGAGCCATATGCAATCATCAAAAGAGCCATATATTTTGTTATTTAGTTTTTTTTGTTATTTTGACTTCAAGACGGCGCCGCGAGAGTGGCTGCCTTTCCAGCAGCTCATGTATTTTGTTTTTCTACTTTCATTCCTTTCATCACTTTACTGCTGTGAAATGTAAATTTCTCCACTGTGAGACTAATAAAGGCATATCCAATCCAATCCAATCCAATATATGGCCCGCGAGCCATAGGTTCCCGACCCCTGCCCTATTGCATAATGCAACCATGTTGCCATAACGTGTCAGTTACGGACATGACAGCAATTGGTCCACGTGAGATTTCTCATTATCGTCCTCAATCTAGAGCTTGCTGGGTCATTCACTTAAGGTACACTGAACACTATAAAATCAGTCAGGGTGCACTGTGAAATTTTTCCTTTTTTCGTGTGTGCGTTGTCCCACATTTTCATAATTGGGAAAGAAGTTAAAACTGATTTGTCTGTAGTTACCAGTCCAAATTATGAGCACATCACTCATCCATCCATCCATCCATCCATCCATCCATCCATCCATCCATCCATCCATCCATTTTCCGATTCGCTTATCCTCAGGAGGGCTAGCGGTCAGTGCTGCAGCCAATTCCAGCTGTTTTCAGGCACTAGGCGGAGGACACCCTGAACCGGTTGTCAGCCAATTGCAGGGCACACATAGACGAACAACGCTCTGCGCTCACACTCACACCTAGGAACAATTTAGAGTAATGGCTTGCCATACATGTCTTGGAATTGAACCTGGTACCTCTACACCAGGGGTCGGGAACCTATGGCTCGCGAGCCATATATGGCTCTTTTGATGATTGCTTATGGCTCGCTGATAAATATTACATATTATAATACATATTGATTGTCGTTTTTTTTCGCCGTTCATTTCCCGTTGGCGCTGCAGTTGGCGGAAAGCGCAATTTTGATTGGATGATAGTGGCCGTCATGTTGAAATAGGTAAACGCCCCTTTAAATGAGCCCAACTTGTGCACTTCCGCATGAAGGCACCGGAGCATTAGAGGAGAGAAAATGTTCTGATTCTAATTTGCAATGAAACAATACCATCAATGAAACAGTCGGTCGAATGTCAGTGACATTTTAACAAGCCCGATGTTAACGTTAGCATTAACATACTTCTGCGAGAAGTAGATTGCACATAGCAAGTGTGGAAGCTTATGAGCCGTGTGCAGGCTAGCTAGCAGTAACCTCGCCTCTGGACCGGCAAATTGAATTTCATTCCGATCGTTTTCCTGGATTTTTACCAAACACGAGGAACGGAAAACCATCCATGTTAACGGTGAGTACTATCACAAAGTTATTTTAAATAATACATTCTGATATTTTGTTGAAAAGTGGCCGCACGTGCACGTGTGTGTGCGCGCGACGCGAGCGTTTGTATGTGCGCGCGCGTGCGTGTGGCTCTCGCTGAAAAACATTTCTAAATATCTTACTTTTATGGCTCTCTTAGTCAAAAAGGTTCCCGACCCCTGCTCTACACTGTGAAGTGGACTCACTGACCACCGGGCCTCCCCCCCAATGATTCATGAAATGTTTAATGGCATCTCGTGAAATAGTCATAGAAGTATACTCATCACCTTTTAAGCAAATGAGCAGATCAGGATGGGTGTTACCAAAATGGATTTTTTTTATTGAGAGGATTATTGGATTTTGTTGGTAACGCCACGATTTACTCACCCACTTACCAGGGTGCAAAATCATCAAAGGGGTGCTGGGACAAGAGTGCAATTATAATCATCAAATATTTTAACTGATAATATCAAACTATTTGATAATTAAAATGTCTTCCTCTGATGTGAAGTTCTTGGCCATCCCCCTTTTGCCAAGATGTCACCTTAAGAGGAGTGCAGTGTTTTGAAGGCAGCCGAGAGAACAATTTTACACAGGTTGGCACAAATTGTCACGGCTTTGGACAAGATATTTTACGCAAAACTTGTGTGTCCGTGAGTGGGTTCCTTATACCACGCTTAAGTGTTTGCTGGCATGAGCAAAAACTGATGGGGACAATGGCAACTTTGCGGTTATTAAAAGGTGGCAGTTAGCGACTGGCGGTAGATGCAGAAAAAAATGGGAAAAAGAGAAAGATTAGGTCAGAATGACAAGGAGAGATAGGTGAGAGACTAAGGAAAGCAGATAAGGGATAATGAGGTGTTCACAGGAATGGTTTAAGGAGAAAATGGTCAAAGTGGAATTTGTGGAAGAAGACGTGAGATAAAGGTTGAAAAAGTATGATGGGAACATTACGGTGTCTGGCCCTGGCTCAGCAGAAGTTAAGGGAGACGACAGAGTGGAATCTGAAAATTGTAGCCCGGTGTATGACGGACAACAGCCCACCATTATTGTTGAGAGAGCTTAATGTCGCATCCGGTATGTCACGTTGAATAAATGTCAGCTCTGATCGAAAAGGCTTAAATCTAGATGTGAAAGATGATTGACAGGTGCGGGCTGCTAGGATCAGCACTGGCCTACATTTCCAACCTCATTTCGAATATTTATGACATGAAAATGTGCATTTCATAGCAGATCCTTAAAGGACAACCGACGTCTCCGGACAAGTTGTGTCCATAATTTGTAAAATGGCTTCAAATTACTTCTACTGATCGTATTTTACAAAGATTCCACCGCATATAGCTATATTTTACGTTTTAAGACTCGCACTGAATATTCAGGAAGTCTTGTTTTTGAGTTGGTGACGAGTCCTCACGTTACGTCATGAAAGGACCCCCCCTGACCGACAAAAAGACACATTGTAGCAGTCCTTCATCACGTCAATGTATTTTGCTGTACTGTTTGTCTGAAAACCTGTGTGATGTGTGATAGAAGGGTTTCAGCTAGGATGAAAGGAAAAGTGTATAAAACCGTGGTCAGACCAGCCATGATGTTTGGACTGGAGACAGTGCCACTGAAGAAAAGACAGGAAGCAGAGCTGGAGGTAGCAGAGCTCAAGATGTTGAGGTTTTCTTTGGGAGTGACCAGGTTGGATAGGATCAGGAATGAGTACATTAGAGGGACAACTCATATTAAAGTCTTTGGAGAGAAAGTCAGAGAGGCCAGACTGAGATGGTTTGCACATGTCCAGAGGAGAGAGAGTGACTATATCGGGAGAAGGATGCTGAGCCTTGAACTGCCAGGCAGGAGACCGAGAGGAAGACCGAAGAGGAGGTTTATGGATGTGGTCAAAGAGGACATGAATGTAGCTGGTGTGCGAGAAGAGGATGCACAAAACCGGGATAGATGGAGAACATTGATTCGCTGTGGCGACCCCTGAGGGGAAAAGCCGAAAGGAAAAGAGGAGTTTGTCTGAAAAAAAATATTTAATTGATTGCAAACATTATGCTTTCCTCTTCAGAACTATTTGTATCATATTCATAACTGGATGTGTAACAAGAAAGCATATTCTCCGAATCTGAAGCCATTGTTTTGATTTTTCAGCAAAGCAAGACGTCTTGGCGTGACGTCACGAACTGGGGGCGGGACTTTCTGAAAATGCTCAACTCGCAGCTCAATTTTTTGCAGATTTGGGACACTTTAAGTCATTTTTATTGGTGTTTTGCATTTGAATAAAAATATCATACTGCGTGTTTTGGGTATTTTAGATGCTATAAAACGTCTTTCTGATGTCAGTTAAGAAACAAAAATGTGACGACGGTTGTCCTTTAATGTGGGAGCAACATTTTTGTGGACCAATCAGATTTCAGCTTATGTGCTGTCATGGCCAATTCAATGTGGCTACGGCCTCTGAAGTGACTAACACTTTTTGCAGAGAGAGGGAAAATACTCTAAAAATGTTTCTCAAAATCTTGCACATGTGAATGTGTCCTTTGTGTGTATCCCGTATTTTATTTACAAGTGGTGGTATGTTTTTGTCACAGGCGGCCCTCGTGTTTTTTTAAGATTTTTTATCAAATATACATTATATGCTCCTACCATCATTACTTCTATTCAGCATTGTGGAAAGCTGCTGTCTGTCCAATTTGATTTCACGTGAAGGGCAGACTACAATGTGAGAGTGGTCACCAGTCAATCACAGAGCACATAGCAGCAGATAACCTTTCACACATTGAACCATCTCCAAGTGTCTTGCCACACTGTCTGCATGGAAGGCATTGTTACAGTCGTGACTCACTATGTTCGAATGTAATTACAAAACCTGCTTGCAGAGGAAATGATTGTGTGTCGGCCCCCTTATCTGCTGCTGTTGTTTTGGGGGCATTTGTGTGTTGGACCACCTCAACCAGAGCAACAAGTGAGAAAGGAAAAAAAGAGGCATTTATTCCATCATTTTAATGGTTTGATTTTTATCAGCTGTTTTGCTTCCACATCATTTACATTTCTTTTTCTGCTTAAAGGACAACCGACGTCTCCGGACAAGTTGTGTCCATAATTTGTAAAATGGCTTCAAATGACTTCTACTGGGCGTATTTTAATAAGATTCCACAGCATATAGCTATATTTAACGTTTTAAGACTCGCACTGACCATTCAGGAAGTCTTGTTTTTGAGTTGGTGACGAGTCCGTACGTGACGTCAGAAAAGGACCGCCTCCTCACCGTAAAAAAGACGCATTGTAGCGTCTTTCCATCACGTCAATGTATTTTGCTGTACTGTTTTTTTAAACCATGTCTTACACCCAAAAGCCGCCAACAGAGGGAGGCAAACTCCATGGAAGGAATAGATCAGCCTGTGGAAACGGGCTGATTAATTCCTCACCGGAGCTGGTCGCCATTTTGTGCCTCTTTTTTGTGAGAGATTGTCCCCCAATGTTGCCTCAAAATGGCCCAAATAAATTCTTTAATCGATTGCAAACATGTATGCTTTGCTCATCAGGTCTATTTGAATCATATTCATAAATGGATGTGTAACAAGAAAGCATATTCTCTGAATCTGAAGCCATTGTTTTGATTCACAAACAATGCAAGACGTCCTGGTGTGACGTCACGAAATGGGGGCGGGACTTTCTGAAAAGGCCTGATTCGCAGGTCAATTTTTTGCAGATTTTGGACACTTTAAGTCATTTTTATTGGTGTTTTGCATTTGACTAAAATATCATACTGCATGTTTTGGGTATTTTAGATGCTATAAAACGTTTTTCTGGTGTCAGTTAAAAAACAAAAAAGTGACGTCGGTTGTCCTTTAAATGGAGCGTATTGAACGGTTTTTCCTGTTTGGGTTCAAAGTGTTTTATTATATTGCTGAAGGGTAAAGATGAGGTCAGCAATTCTTTGCTTCTTTCCGTACCACCGGCTCCATCATTTTACACAAGAAATTCTTTACAGCTTTACATCAGTCCCACAACCACTCGTCATGACAAATGTCAATTTGGCGAGGCAGAAGCAGGGAAGCATCGCAAGAAATATGTAAACGTCACATCTTTCTGATTCACTGACACCACAAGTAGGACCGTAAATCTGAGCGTTGATGGGAAATCAATGTTGTGCATGCGTGAGCGGGGAAGCAGTTGACGCTTTGGCTGATGAAGATTTCAAATTATTGTCACGTGGAGAGACTTGGACCTGTGATGCTGATGGCCTGAAAATGCTGATGACCTGAAAATAACTGCCGTGAAAGGTAGTGAAGATACTGAAGCGTCAGTGCACCCTTAGGGGTGAATTAGACACAGAGGAGAAAGTGATTCTGCCCTGAGTGGAGATGTTTTATAGAGTGACCGTAGTCTGCGCACTTTGAGAGTGACCCTTTCTTTCTGTTTCATTCATGTGGTGGCTGCCTCTGCAATCATTTCATCCCCGTGTCGTGTATGGGAACCTCACTTCAACTATCGAGGTTGTTTTGAAGAGAAAGACTAACTAGGATGTATGACAGGCATTTTCCACATATTCTGGTAATGCATTTTAATTTAGAGTCAACCTGTTCTTCCTTCCGCAATCGCCCGTTGTTCCAAAATACTGCTGCTCGCCTCCTAACTAAAGTGCCTTGGGAAGGAGCACCTAATTCCAAAACTGGACCCCGTTCATGCCTGCCTTTACATTTTAGAGTTCTTTTACTTCTTTTGAAATCTTTTCAAATTTATTTTTTTGCATTGACGACTCTGGAATAGCCTTCCAACTCAGATGAGGGCTTCCCAGAGCTTGGGCTCCTTTAAAACAGGCCTGGAAATCTTCTTGTAAGGCCGACAATTTTTTATTCGGAATGATTTTAACCCTGTTTTGGGGATTTTCCGAGTGGGTATGTTTTTTTTTGCTTAACTTTTCAAGTCTGCAGCACTTTGAGTTTGGGCCAATGAAAATTGTAATTGCATTGTAAAATACTTCTATTATTACACATGCATGTATTCTTTATCCTCTCCCAAATCAATTATGCTGTAACCTACTAAGGAATAGTGACCATCTTCATGTACAGGTATATCTATATGCTTATTGTACTGCTCCCTGGGCCCCCAAATTGGTCATACATGCACAACAAATGTTCTGCATCAAACTGAAGCAGACCAATTGTTAAATCTCTTCACATTCTGTTTAATTATCATTATTCATACAGCACACGTTTATGTGGTGTTGTTTCTCTTATTTAACTCCTTCACTACCAGATGTGCAAAAATGTGTCCACTCCAGTGCTCGGGTTTTTGTCATTGTCACTTGAATTCCAGGACCCATTTGAGTTGAGTATTGAGTTTTAGGACTACATAAACATTCGATGCAGCGTAAGAAATCTTAGGCACTCTTCTTTAATCAGAAAAAAGAGAGGTAATTCCTAAATTATGAGTTTGGGGTTATGTGAGCTTGAAATGAGGGTGGCCGTCAAAATACAATGCAATACATACATATTGGTGGATATAGCACTGTGACAACAGCTGAAGCTGGAACAAAGCACTAAAATGGAAAATGGGCCGCCTCATGGAAGGGAAAAAACATTGCCAGAGGTCTGGCCTAAGCTTTATCAGCACCCCACCAAGAAAAACCAAAACCCGAACAAATTCGAGAATGGCGCTCTACGTCATATTTTCAATTCCCGAATAAATTCGTGAATGGAAATGAATGAGTTAGTATACATTACATTTTGCTTTTGCTGGAACACATTCATGGCAAATTTATACTTTTTGATGAGGAAATGTTTTGTCCTATGCAACACGTTAACATCTCTCAAGGCAGAACTGCATTTGTGTCATTTTATAGAAAATAGAAAATATGTGTATTGGCTCAATAATGTTAGACAATGAATTAGTCTGTCAAACCCATTACCAGAGAAGATGCCCATGGCGCTGCGAGATGACAGAACATGACACACTGCCTTAGGATGCAAAGGTGACATCATTGCCGTTAAAAAGGCAGCAAATGATATTAACTGCAAAATGTGGAATGATTCATGTCTCAGCCGCTGCACTTTTTCATAGATCGAATTGGCCTGGCGGCACCTGAAGCGACATACCGATTTGGAGGTTTCTCATCTTGCCATGCTACAAAGGTGCTAACTTCCAGTCTTTGTTGCTCAATGTATAAGAACCGGTTTTAACAAATAAAAAAAAGGTTTACGATTATTGTGACGAGAACAGTCAATGAAAAAAAATGCAGAAGACAAATATATTTTAGTGTTGTGTTGGATTGGATTGGATTTGCCTTTATTAGTCTCACAGTGGAGAAATTTACATTTCAGAGCAGCAAAGTGATCATCCTAATCAATTGATGTGCACAACATGACGGTAACTGCACAGAAAATAATTTGTTTGGGTTTCCAAGTTGGATCCGTTTAGGTGTGTCTGTGTATTGGGGGATGGACTGTTGTATGTGTGACGGTCCCCATAAAGATATGGAGCAGATAGTCCATGGTCTTGAATAACCCTCAGGTTTATCTAATCATTTTGTTCAATCGTATTTATTGCTGTAGTAGTCATATCGCATGTGGACAAAATCCCTTGTGTCTCATGGGCTCATTATGTTTCAGTTATTCACCAACGGGCTGTTTGGCCTTACTCCCAAATCTTGGGCTAGCTACTGTGTAACCACCCCCTCATTTGGAATTATGCTGCTGTATGGAAGAGGTTTCCCCTTAATGCCCCCATATTCCATCAATAATTCTCCCGAGGCGACACGCCCGCGGAGTTTAGAAGCTGTCAAGGAAAGTAAGGCTGAATTGATGGTCATTGAAGCTAATGGCGCCAATACACCTCAAGGGTCATGTTCGCAATCACATCTACACACTGTAGTGACATCTGTACAATCATACTCCTCGGACCATCTCCCCTTCTTTCTAATTCTCTGTGCTTGTGAAGCAGGGCAAGTTCTTCAAAGTGAGCAGAGCGCTATTAGAAGCACCATATGCAAACACTTCTGGGCTTTTTTATTTCCTTTTGAAATCTTGAAGGCTGCTTTCCCGTATGAAAACAATCAAACTGTCCATAAATTGATCCGTCCATTCTCGTCTGCCGATCAGGTTGAGTAGCGGGGCCATGAGCTTTAGCAGGGAAGTCCCGACCTTGCTCTCCCCAGCCACTTCTTCCGCCATTTCCTGTGGGATGGCAAAGCATTTCCACGGCAGATATGCTCCCTGCAATGTGTCCTGGGTCATCCTCCTAACAGTAGGACATGGCTTTAAGAACACATCCGGGAGGCTTTCTAACCAGATGCCCGAGCCACCTCAATTGGCTCCTCTCAACTGGATGTACAAACTCCCCTGCATCCACGAGGACTCTGGCGAGGGTTTATAACTGGACATTATTCAACGGCTGGTATGAAAACCACACTGTTCCTGGGATTCAAATGCCCACGAACTCGCTTCTCCAGCACCCTTTAATCGACGTTAACACGGAAGTTGACGACTGTGATGGTTGAATCCTACTGCCACCCTTCTTAAAAAGAGGGACCACCGCAGTCTGCCAATCCAGAGGCACTTGTCCCGATGTCCATGTGATGTTACTGAGGTGTGTCAACCAGAACAGCCCCGTAACACCTCGTTCACCCTGAGTATGTTAAAGAACAGACTCAATGAAAATGTGAACGTGGAGAAATAAATAAGTTCACTTGACCTCAATACATTCCTTACAGCTCCTGAAAATTGCTTTTGCATCGGCCCTTCCACTTGATATCTCTTTGCCAATCACAGCGGACCCAGTGAGAATTCTTTGCACAGTCAATGTCGCACATGTGTCGAGTCAGCAGATGCCAGCAAAAAGGGAGGCAGGCCAGACCATGACAGGCAATTTGTGACAGTTGTCAAGTTGCAATAAAGGCAAAGCCCAGGTGAGTGGCAGAGATGCCCAGATTGTTGTCTGAATTTATCCCAGTTGCTCTGTTACCCAAGGTCTTTGAGCATGAAGAGGAAAAATAAGCATCGGTTGCCAAACCTCGGCTGTCGCTGAGCTTTCGGAACAATAAGAATGTGAGATTCACAAACTAATAACAGTTTCACCCCTATCAAAGAAAACCAAGAGTAAAAGTCTGCCAAGATGAAACAAACCTGTCAGGGTGCAGCAAACACAGACACACTACACAATGCATACATAATGCACAATGCAATGACACGACACCGAATGGTCGTGCCGGGAGTCCTTTTAACTGCAACTAATGAAGACGACCAACAACTGCACGGCTGCAGGCAGGGCCGACAGCGCTACCCGTTGGTTGCCAATCACAACGTGGCAGTCTGCCACTGATCGGGACGACCAGCACCTGTGCAGGTGCAGGCGGGGCAAATAGCGGCACCTGTTGGTCGCCAACCAGATCATGACATAAGGTTACCCTCCACGAAACACCCCTTTCTAGAATGTAGATAATTGTGTATATGATTTAAAGGTAATTGCCTTCCAATTTTCCTTAATTAGAACTAAATTGAAAGTGCCTTTCAAATGTATCAGAAATTATCCAAACACGTGACTATATTAAGCCAGTTAGGATACAAAACATCTTTTTTTTGAAGGGAGAAAAAAAAAAAACATAATGATGTACAAAGTGTTTTACATTATATTCCATGTGCTTTTTTTCTTCAGAAAGATCCAAATCACCATCACCCTTCCACAGTTCACAATCCCATTCCCGACCTGCTGCTCTTAGCACACAAATGGTGAGTGAATACATTGACACCCAGTGAAGACCTTTTGCATATCTGAAACTTAACCAACCGATTCCTAGAAAATTGGCACCAAACAAAGATCGAAGCCAACTCAAATTGAACCGTTAAGGCTCGGTTGACAGTTGCTTCTGAATGCCCCACACAGATCAGACCCACTCGCTTGATAGCGCACAGATGTTACAGCGGTGCTCCAAGTAGCACACAGAGCGACACTTGTCTTGTCTGATGAGAGGCCTCATTTGGAACTGCCATTAGAAAGACGTGTGATTTATGGCTCTGTCTGCCTGCTGCCCCTCCACAAACTGTAGCTCTCACTTCACAAATGAATCGAGAGTCGCGTCCTCATTCCCGCTGCCTCTTGTATTCTTGCTCAAACTTTGCAGCATGAGCTTCACCCACGGCGATGGAGGAATGCTGTCAACACCACACTGTCTTACTGTTAGAAAGAGACTGAATGATTGATAGAGATGAAGACACACTCTATTGGTTAAGAGGACGCGCGTCAAAGTCAAGCGCGGGGGGCCAGATCTGTTCCGCCATATCATTTTGGCCTGGAAAAGCAAATCATGCGTATCAAGTTTCATGATGCTTGCTCAGGTATGAACCAAAATTTCAAATTGTTATACGTAATCCACAATAAGTCATTATTCTTTGCTTCTGATTTGAAAACTAGTTATTCATCAATTGTCCATGTCTTTATGTTACCGTTGTGTTTATCATTTTGCTTTATGTTGTATAATGTGCGCAGCGCTTTGTTACAGCGGAAGTTGTTGTGAAAGCGCTATGTAAATTATGATGTATTGTCTTGCATCACTTTTTCCTGCCTTGTTTGTGTAATATGTGGAGGTGATTAAAGACCTAAATCTTCTCCTTTTCCTTTCGGCTTTTCCCTTCAAGTGGCTTCTCAAAATTTATTACAGCCCTCCGCGGCAAACAGTAACTCCAATGTGGCATGGGACAAAATAAGTTTGACGCACCTGGTTTAGAGCGTTCAGATAAGATTTTCACAATATTCCATAGCTGTTAAGGTAAATGTAAAATATGAAAGGGAAAAAACATACTTTGTACAAGTTTGCATGCCTTGAATCATTGGAGGCTGGGATGTAATTTGACGCCAGTAATTAGTTTCATCGTCTTATTTAACCTCCATGTGTCCTGGAAAATGATAGGCAGCAGGATCATTAATCGACAAAATCAGAGGCACCAAATGCAATTATAAAATGATGATTTTTCTTTTAAACTTTCACCTTGTGCACAATGTTAGAAGAATCAGATTTGTCTTTCAGGAATCTAACCAATATGAATAATCAAAATGTGAATATGGATTGTGCTGATTCCATGAGTTGAAATAAACATAACCAGAAGTGCATTATGTCAGAAGCCTTCTCACATTTTCATGTCTGTGCAATTAAAAGGATGATGCGGCCAGATGGGAAGAAAACGGCACCGTTGCCGCTGCGTCGGAAAAGGCTGTTGATGCCGACGGGATTGAAGTTCCGCTCCCTGCCCGGGCTCTTTCCCATGCCGCATCTGTCCATCTGTCAAGCGCCCTCCCAGGCCCATCAATCAAACAGCTGAGTGCAGGTGAGTGGGAGAGGCAGAGAACAACCATTAACCACTCAGACATGGACAGCGGTGAGCTGCTTTACTTGTATGCGTGCGACAGAGGGGAAGTGAGAGTCACTTTTTCCCCCTTCAAAAAGCTATCAAGGCCTGAAATTACATCTTGAGCACTTTGCTTTTCCTATTAAAAATATATTTTTATCAGTGGGGATATAACGATATTGAAAGTTGATAGTATTAGAGTACAGGCCTCAGGCAATTGCATGAAAGTTCACGGTCCGCGGTTTGTGCATTTTTAGACTTGTGACACTCTGACCAAGTGGCCCCGGGGCGGAAACGGGATCACTAAGTGGGTTCGGAGGGATCAATGTGTACTTCAATTCGTAATATTACATTCTGTTTTTTTTTAATTAAAAGATTGACACACGCTTCTGATGTAAACAAGTTAGCATGCACGGCTGGCTTTTGTTTCTGTAGAGTACGCAAAGGTAATGTCAGTTACCTGTGTGTGAATGCAAGCACTTGATTGGGTTAACAAGGAGCACCAAATTGGAGCGCTTCAAAGCGCCATACAGAGCAAAAATTAAATTTGAAGCAGAAAGGCTCATTATTTGATACAGAAACGAGTCCACAATGGTATTGAGGTACTGACAGTGAATATATATATATTTCCCCCCTATAAATCTACTTCGGATTATTCTACCTTTTCTGCCATTTCAGAAAATAATATGGAGTAAAATCAACACACTGGCCTTTACGCATGCAGTATTTGCTCGAAGTCAGAAATATTATTCATTTAACATAAAGTGGAAGATAATGAGGACACTTTAAATGTCAGGTAACATGTTTCAAAGTTGTCCTGTCTTTAGGTTACAAAGCAGGATTAGCACACTCTCAAAATTGTCATAAAATAAAATAGGATTTGAAAAATTGTTGTTGAATTAATTGCAAAGTTGAACCAGATAATATCTTAATTGATTGCTGTAATGACATTGTATTTTTGGGACTGTTCCATTTTTGTTGCCCCCCGCGGGCCCCTGCCTCCTGCCACCATCATGTACCAGTACCCTGGTTGCTAAGTGATTGAAAAAAACAACAAAGGCAACATCTCAATGTCCAAATGTTTGTGATAATGATGTTTGTGAAAGGCCTTTAAGTGCTCTCCTTTCATCATAATGCACCAATGACGGCTGATTTCTAGTATCACATTTTAACATCTGGACCAAAAAAAAAACCCCATCAATTATGAGTTGAGGAATTTATGTCAGACTTTACTCATTCTGGGTGACAAACCGTAATTGAATCTACAATTTCATCTGTATGATTACAAACGCTCAGGGAGGCCTGGTGGTCCAGTGGTTAGCGCGTCGGCTTCACAGTGCAGAGGTGCAGGGCTTGATTGCGGCTCCAGCCTCCATATGTGGAGTTTGTATGTTCTCCTCGTGCCTGTGTGGATTTCTTCCGGGTACTCTGGTTTCCTCCCACTTTCCCAAAATGTGCCTGGCAGGCTGATTAAAAATTATCCCTAGTTGTGAGTGTGCGCGTGGCTGATTGTTCATCTCAGTGTGCCCTGCGATTGGCTGCCAATCGGTTGAGGGTGTTCCCCACCTACTGCCCAAAGACGGCTGGGAGAGGCTCCAGCAGCCCGCGCGGCCCTTGTGAGGATAAAGCGGATCAGAAAATGGATGGATGGAGGGATAAAAACGGTCGCACATTTTCTTTTAAACCTCCTCATTGATGTAGCAGTTTTACACATGAATACAATTGCTGCACACAACCCACTTTTCTGTCGCTACACAAAAGTCCCCTCCACTACTCCACTCAATGTTGCAAGTGGAGCCACAAAAGAACGCATTTTTGCTCAAGTGTGGTACTGCCTGATTGTAAATGATTTGAATGGCATTGTTGAGGCACACAGGCTGTCACATTTTTTTAGCTAATGTAAAACAGGCTTTGAGAAGTTTCCATTCAAAAGTTTAACACGACCTATGCTGAAGTGCTGAGGATATGGTTGTATTTATGTCACTTGCCAGTTCACTGAAATATTTCTGGGGGGTCGTTGACCATAATTGCTGTGTTCATCGATTTATAAAAAGTGTGCTTGCCAGCTCATTTTGCACCAGGTTTGATTATGTCATCAGGTGGCGAGTCTGTGAATGATGTTTACTTTTGGAAATAGGATGTAAGACATTCAGCAGTTTGGCAATTCTAGTCATTTAGAGTTTGTGACTGTGACATCTAGCGGAGCAATTTTCTCTCCAACCTTCAACAAATTAGCATCTTTAAACCTACAGGATGTTGGTTGGAGCAACTTCATTGTTGGTTGAAATGATGAGCATTAATCAGACAGTAATTCTAAACTCAACTCAGAGAACCAACTCAACAAATCTTGCTGTAAAATGCCTTCGGCTTAGATTCACTGCCAGAGTATTTTTCTACAAAGATGGGGGGAAAAGTATAGTCTGTAATTAAAGTAAATACTAGTATAGGTTCAGTGCCATGTGTGGAAATATAGTGGTGAAGGTTGATTCAATTACTAAGTCCATACTCTTAAATGCATGTTTGTAAGAAGGTTAAAAATACAAATTAATTTTTACTGTCCGTTATATCCAGTAAGCGTATTGCCAGATCAACCAAAACGGATTCCCTTTTTAGTCCAAAGTGTTCAAACTGAAATTGTGCCTGGATAATCAGACATGACAATCTGAACAAGAAAGAAAACAAACACATCACCATAAAAAAATAAAATGAATCCATCCATTTTCCGTACCGCATATTCATTAGGCTCGCGGGGGGTGCTGGAGCCAATCCCAGCTGTCTTCGGGCACAAGGTGGTTGCCAGCCAATCACAGGGCACACAAGAACAAACAACAGTCACTCTCACACTCACACCTAGGGACGATTTGGAGTCTTCAATCTGCCTGCCATGCATGTTTTTGGAATGTGGGAGGAAACCGGAGGACCCGGAGAAAACCCACGCGGGGCCGGGGAGAACATGCAAACTCCACACAGGGAGGCCGGAGCGGGACGTGAACCGCTGACCTCTGCACTGTGAAGCCCTTGTGCTAACCACTTGACTACCGGGCGGCAAATAATGACAATGAAAAATAAATACATCCTACCGCTGCTTTTTCAGATTAGATCGAGAATTTCCGAATGAGAGAAGCTTGTGATCTTTAGGCTGGCACAAGGCACAATGCCATTTATAAGCAATCATTTTAGCTGACAGCTCCAAAATATTTTCTAAAGGGAATATCTTGCTTCTTTTTGAATGGTTTTCTTCTGATTTGTCAATGTTATTAATGTTCTCTTGTTCACATCCCTAAATGTTGCTTTTGTCCCCAAAATCTCAATATATCGCATATCACTCAAAATTTCAACTGCAGCTGGCTTGACCACCACACGTCTATTGAAAACAACAATATATTGAAAACAATATCACAAGCTTATAGTATTTTAACATGTCCAGACATCTGTTTCCAAGTGTAAGGAGAACAATTTAGTTCGTCCCAAAAATAAGTACTCATTTTCAGTACAGATACCAGTACAGTGGGGCCTTGGCTTACGAACTTAATTGGTTCCCAGACAGAGTTTGTAAGGTAAAAAGTGTGTATCCTAAAAATTAATTTCCCATAGGAAACCATTAAAATGAGAATAATCCGTTCCCAGGTCTCCATAAAATATAATTTTCAACTACCGTATTTTCACGACCATAAGGCGCATATAAACGTCTCCGATTTTTTTGAAAATGTGCGGTGCGCCCTGTAGTGCGGACGTATTAGAGGCCACCATGAGGCGGACGTGGTAGAGAGCATGAGGGGGGATGTGTGGGCGTGGTTTGTGTATACAAGAACAGATATGTGCTTTATGCAGAACATTGCTGTTTTAACAACTCAGAAAATGGCAAAAAGACATGGTTATGAAGCTCAGTTTAAACTGAAGGCTTTCCAAGGAGGTCCGTCTTGGTACTGGCATTTTATGGAACTGTGATGTTTTATGAAACACTTTTCCATCCGGGCCAGGACTACATCCGGTGAATTATTCTGAAAAGCTAGTGAAAAGGCTTTGTTTCCTGTTGTGCTTGGCTGCCATGCTAACGGAGAGAAACTCCCGCCGATGGTGATTTTTAAAAGAAAGACTTTGCCTAAAGAGACATTTCCAGCAGGCGTCATTATTAAGGCAAACGAAAAGGGCTGGATGTGTTACGCTACAGTTTGCCAATGGATTGTGGATGCTTGGGGTAACGTGTCTGCTGGCACGGTGGTTCGAGCTTTCGGAAAAGCCGGCATAATTTCCGAGGAGCCGCACAGCACAGAAAGTGACTGACCGTCAGGAAAGTGAACCTGCCACGTTGGTTTAGCGCAGCTGTTCGATTCTGAGACAGGATGAGGACTTTGATGGGTTTGATTACTGACTGTTACCGGTAATGTGCTTGTTTTTACCATGCCGACGCCTATTCGGTGATGATTACAAAATGTTCTTACTTTGTTAATAAATACTATTATTACTAATACTATTACTATTTATAATATTAATAATTACTAATTAATAAATAAAGCACTACCAAACTCAGTTTTGCTCCCGATCTGTTTTTATAAATACGCACACTTGTATGCCTGTGTGTTGTTGTGAGGCGGACGTACGTATGGCAGTAGGGAATATGTACCAGTATATAAAACTTGCGTCCTTTCATCCGGTGCGCCCAATGTGTATGTTAAATACAGAAATGGCACACATAAATGAGACTGCGCCTTTTCACACGGTGCGCCCTTTGGTCGTGAAAATACGGTAAATAAGCCTAAAACTACATGCAACATACCTTATTCTATGTGTAATAAATGTGCTTTGTATTGTAATGAAAGAAATACACTGCACTATATAATAAAGTCGTTTTATTTACCTTCGTGATGGCTTGATGGAATGGTGTGGCAGGTCGGAGAGAATTGCTGTTCGAAAGGAGTCACATTCCAAAAGGACTGTAATTAAAGAAATAAACTGTACTGTAAAATAAAGTCGTTTTATTTACCTTTGTGATGGTCGTTGATGGCTTGATGGAATGGAGTTCAGACTTCAGACAGAATCAACCTCTTCTATTGCCCCAGACCAGGGGTGGCCAACCAGTCAGAGATGAGGCGCCATTTTTTTTATTCTGTTACTGCAAAGAGCCACACAAACACGCACGCACACATACACACACACACACTCACAATGCGCGGATGCACACACATATGCAGACAGTCATGCGCAGACACGAACACACACACACATACACGACCATGCACACACGAACATTGCATGCACGACGAGCAACATAGCTTGCTACTGTATTTTCACGACTGTAAGTCTTAAATGTCCTCCAAAATGTGAAGTGCTCTCTACGGTCTTGAAAATACGGTACATAGTGAATGACTGGTGTCACGTTCCGAATGAGGCAGAAAGTAACCGACTCGTCGAAACGAAGTGCGATGTTTGGATCCCCAAGCAGGCGAAAGAGACAGAAGATCATTGCAGGGTGTTTATTAACGTAACAAATGGCGCTGGTCCAAAAACAGGTGAACCAGCAGAATCGTAAGAAATAAACTAACCGGCAGTGGTGCAAAAATAGGCACAATCCCGAAAGAAGGCAGACATTTAAGGACGCGGGGGGAAAAAATCGGACCGTATCAACACACGCACCGAAGCTGAGAAAGACAGGATATGGGCGAGATCGCGGCTAACGATCACCTCGGGCGAAGCAAATTCGTGCTGGCAAGTCCAAGACACTGGCGAGGCGCGAGGCGTCGTAATCATGTCACTGGTGAGGTGACAGCGACTCGTTGAAATGTCCCAGTATCGGTGATCAGATCAGACAGCAGCTGGCGGAGGACGGGAGCAGGCGACCCCACCCCAGCTGTCAACTCGCACATGAAAGCAGTGTAAATAACGCCTTTGTGTAGCAATGTTGGACATGGTAGTAACAAGCAATGGTAGTAGAAAGTTACTCTCAGGGAAGTGACACACAGCGTGGGAAATGTGTCAGGCTAAGATTCACATGACAGCCGCGGTATGCACCTGTGACGCCAGAAACGCACACCTCGTTTGTGTTTCTCAATGGTCTCCTTTTTCTCCTTGACTGTAATTTTGTTTTGTGTCTTCTTCGGCTGAACACAAGCCTGTGGTGCGGTCTTTATCGGTCACATAAAAGCAAAAGTATCATTGAAGACGATCGGCGTGTGCACTCATAGAAAGGGGGTGTGGAAAGCTAGGCCTGCTGGGACGCTGTTCGGTCGTGTGCTTTTGTGTTCTTCTGCCGAAGATTACTCCGCCAGCCGTGGTGGGGGCTGTGTATCGTGAAAATAGTGCATATGCCAAGGTTTAATTTTCATAAATTTAATGTTCGTAAACCGAAAAGTTTGTAAGGCAAGGTGTTCGTAAACCGAGTACTTGGAAAATGTAATAGTATTGGTCCTTCACCACGGCAAATCTTTTACTGCATGAACACCAAAGGAGAAAAGTGTTGCTTGAAACCGGAGAACAGACGGCGAGGATGTATTCTTGTCATGTCTCTCCTCATTGCACGTCTTGCTCCAGCAGTGATTAACACAAGTGCAACATGCATACGTTTTGACAGACAGGCACCCCCGCCCCCTCCACCTTCTTTTCCTCCTCCTCCTGTGCGCTCGTCACCCTTCCCTCCCTCTGGTCACTCTCGGAGGAGTTGTCCTCTGCCCATTGGCAAGTAGACGTGTGTAATGGAGATGGATGGTGGTTGGCTCTGTGTACACTGTGCAACAGACGGACCATTCCCTCAACGCCTGTCTACCAGCACCCATCCATCTTTCTCCTCTTGACCCCCCAGACCCCACCCAACATCCTACACACATGTAAACTGAGTTCTTCTTAAAATAAACTTTTCACAATGAACACAATGCACATTTTGCTAAAAAGAGCGGCCCCAAAAATCTTTGAAAAGAGCCTTTCAAGCTTCTCCCTGTTGTAATTTGTCAAACCATGTCATGTATTTGAAGCAACCACTTAGCTTTGTCTTCGGAAAGTCCGCTAAGCTAATGTTAACATAAATGGGTTAACTGGATGTGGTTGGAGTTATAATGCCAAAAACAATGAATATTTCAACAGAAATGATATTTGGCCAAACTCAGAAAGCGGGGATACTTTCTTTATCCTCTGAGAAATAGGTTGGCATTACAGCAGCATACCCATTCACTCACCTGTTTTGAAACAGGTTGCTTCTCTGGATGAATGTATTTATGATACTGTGCCCGAGGAGCCAAGTCGCACACATCAGGAGTCTCAAGGAATCAATCGGAATACACAAGCTGTTTACACTCTGTTTACTTTTTAACTGTAAGTTGACAACGCCTTTTATAAATTAGCGCTTCTTCATTCGCAGCCCCTTTGTCATTGGAAGTCAGCCAACGACAGATTGAGAATGTATTTACTTTTTAATTCAGCCCCAAAAAGTTGGAAAGCCCGTTGGGCTCATACTTTTGTTTTCCTCATTTCCCATTTTTGTTTGATTAATTTATTATTCTTATTATTTTTTTGCAGCCTGTTTAGAAAGGGTAATGGCGATTAATGTGAAATGCAAATGTGTGTTGAATTTTGATGCAGACTCGTCAACCTTGAGACAATATTGTGAAATGTTAATGACAATAGCCTAACATGACTTAATTTGCAAGCTAATGAATGTGCAATTAAATTGGAAAAATGTTTCCGAACAGACACTTTTTTGTTCACGCGTTTTGCAATGGAGATTTTTCATATCATTCAAGTTATTCATGAATCAAGACTGGTGCTGATGAGACCTTGTGTTCCAATTGATGCTGACAGTTTGACTGTGCTCCATAGCACAAATCAAAAAAAATATTTTGTACCCGTGACAAAAGAAATGTGAGGAAAAGCCATAAGTCTGAATGTGGTCAATTTTAAACCTAGCTGCATCCCCAATGTTCACCTTAATACAAGGGCATTATCTGAATTTTATTTTTATATTTTCCCCTTTGAAAATATTTCTGCTTAAAATGGAGTTATGCAGCTAAAGGTCACAGTTGGAATTTTTTTAGATATGATTCATTGCGGTCATTCTTTTAAAAATCACAAAAACTTGGCATTTAGAACTGGTAGATTTTTTTATAGACACCGCAGACGCATGGAATAAGTAGGTAAAAATGTGCCACCGTGGTTGCATGGGCAGACCTAATTTGATTCCCTTTCTTGCACGCGTAAAACCGTAGCAACAAAACAGTGAATGAGCATTGCACCCACGTTGCATTCTCCATACTCAGCCACAAACCCGGGTTTAATTAAGATACTGGACTGATAACATTCTTGATTTCTACCGTTTGTCGTGTTTCTATTTTTTGTAGCTACTGAGGGGATGAATTAGGTTCAAATAAAAGCTAGCTTGAATTATCTCCGAAAACAAGACGTCCCTTTACAGCTTGACCTTTTTTTCACACCGCTACAGATAAATGACCAAGTCAAAAAACATAACGCAAATGCAAGGTGATTCTCAACCAGTGGCAGAGCTCAGATTTGTTCATTTAGATTTTGAAGCTTATATGAGGACTCTGGCCACAATAAACAACTGACAGGCATTCTATAACCATACGTTATTATTTTCTTCTTTTCTTTTGACATGGTGATCCCTCATCTGTTTCAAATTTCTGGTACATTTTTTTGAAAATCATTAACTCCCCAATTGACTGTCATAGAAGTAAAAAAAAGTCTCTGAGCTGTGTTACATATACAGTGGAACCTCGGTTCTCGACCATAATCCGTTCCAGAACCCTGTTCGAAAAGCGATTTGTTCGAACACCGAAATCATTTTTCCCTATTACAAATAATGTAAATCGTTTTAATACGTTCCAACACCCTGAATGTTTACCTTTTTAGTATTTTATGCATTATTTTATGCATGAAATTGCACATTAAAATGCTGACCAACATATAAAAAGCAATGTATATCTCAGAAAATGTTAAGCAAAATGGCAAAGACACAAATAACAAACATAAATGTAACCCAGGCTAATTGTACGTTCGTTATCGTAATCTTCCGTACGAAACATGTAAAGATAAAGAAAATAATTATGAATAGGTTTTTTACCTTTGTGGTGGTCAGCAGAAGGCACAGGTGGATGGTGGATCGTAGATTTCGCCATGCTGTATTCCCTAGCCAGATCAGACACTCGCACGCCTCCTTCATATTTTGCTATTATTTCTTTCTTAAATGCAATAGTTGTACGCACTACTTTTCTTTTTTCACTTGTAGTAGCTTTGCTGCTTGCACTGACTTTCTTTGGGGGCATCATTAGGGGATAAAACACTTCGTACACCTATCAAAGTCAAAAAGTCAAAGACGGCTTTTTGTCAAATATGTTAATATGCATGACATACAGCACAGATGAAATTACTGTCCTCTCGGACCCAGCATGTAAGGCAGTGATGTGCAGTCAGTGGAGGCAGGTGAGGCAGTGCCTCACCTGTCATCATGGAAAGCTGTCATGGAAATATCAAATGAAAAAATAAATTAAACAGTTATATGTATTTAGTGATTTGTACTTTAAAGTTCTTGTCCATTTAACTTCACCGTTTTAGGATTTTTTTCAAAATCGCTGAATTTTCACATTTACCGTTCAAATACTAAGTAGAGACGAGCGGTGAGGCAGCAGCCGGCTGAGCCTCACGATGGTACAGTAAGCAATCACTATGCTTACTGTGCTGGCTTGCTCTGCAGTGAGACCGCATTCCTGTCCTTCTGCATTTCGCTATTAAAGCGTTCAAACACGTTTAGTATATGAACTAAATTTCTACAGTTGAGCTGGTGTATATAATGTAGAGTCATTGTACATTATAAACACTGTACTACAGAATCAGAATCAGAATCAGAATCAGAATCATCTTTATTGCCAAGTATGTAGAACACACAAGGAATTTGTTTCCGGTAGAACACGCTGCACTAGTATCGTTGTCAAAAAAAAATTGCAAAGTGGCACTATACAGTTCCATTTTGGCTACTGTTGAAAGAGTTCAAAGAGTTAATGGCTTGGGGGAAGAAGCTGTTTATTTTGTTTTATTTTTATCAAAACGCTGTGCGTAGGTGAGGCAAACAGTTCTCCCGCCTCATGACAGGCAGGGGGCGCTTGTGATTCCAGAGATACTTCTTACTCCACGTCTGCAGAATAATAGAATTAGAGACAGAAAGCTACAGTAAACAGTTAGCAAGTAAAGTGCAACCCTGCAGTCATTTTTTCGTGTTGCTTGGCCTCACTTTCAGAATGGAGGATTACATATCTAAATTGAAAGAATTTTCTAAACTGGACTTTCAATCGAAGCAGGAGGTAATAATTAAAGGAAGACCAACACCGGAGCTAAAAGGTTTGCTTCAGACAACGGGACACAATACTCGCTCGCTCTTTTCAGGCGGACTGGTACACACGAAAAGGCTGGCTGTGTGGATGTCCAGCAAGAAACCGCCTTTTCTGCTTTTCCTGCCTTCTGTTCTCAACTTATGACAATGTCTGGACTCAAATGGGATATTGCGACCTGAAAATTTTACAACGGAGCCTCATCAAAAATGAGCGAAGACTCAACATCAGCATCCACAATGCTAAGGTAAAGGAGAACCGGGAGATTTTAAAAGATCTCATCAATGCCACTATTACATGTGTAACGGAGTTGTACACTTAGATTATTAAATTATGAAGGAAGTGACGCAACGGCGCACAGTGTGGCACTATGTCCCGCCCATAGTTTCCAGAACAATCTGGAGGAGATTCAGGGTGAGTCGCAATTTTCTGTTGGTCTTGATTAACGCGCATTTTCATGACAATATCTTATTTTGTTTCCCCTTTTGTACTGTCTAGTGTTATCTAATTAGTTCCCTTATTCATTTCGAGTCCAGATTACTTTTTGTGTCATTATTTACTTCACGTTTTGTCGAGTGGAACTTTGGAGCACATGTGCTTTTCTATTGCGCAGTTAATCACAAGACGAAACCTATGCGACTTCACCCATCCCTTCTGCCATACTGTGTTGCAGGTAATAATTGTTTCATTTCGTTTTTATTGAACAATATTTAGTTTCTTGTGTCGTGTTTCATTTGCCCGTGAGTGTCCGTGGCGGGTTGAACTGTGCGCCAGCCATTACAAGCGCACCGCGTGTTCTGCCGAGTCTCCGCCCATGATGCGTTCAGGGACATCTTGTAAATAACAGTGAACTTGTGTTGTATTCTCTTTTTCTGTAAATAACCACTATACGATCACACGTTAATTTTGTTTTGTTATCTACAATGTTTTGCATTTGAGAACAATCTCGAGGAGATTCAGGTTAATCACAAGACGAAACCCATGCGACTTCACCCATCCCTTCTGCCATACTGTGTTGCAGGTAATAATTGTTTCATTTCGTTTTTATTGAACAATATTTAGTTTCTTGTGTCGTGTTTCATTTGCCCGTGAGTGTCCGTGGCGGGTTGAACTGTGCGCCAGCCATTACAAGCGCACCGCGTGTTCTGCCGAGTCTCCGCCCATGATGCGTTCAGGGACATCTTGTAAATAACAGTGAACTTGTGTTGTATTCTCTTTTTCTGTAAATAACCACTATACGATCACACGTTAATTTTGTTTTGTTATCTACAATGTTTTGCATTTGAGAACAATCTCGAGGAGATTCAGGTTAATCACAAGACGAAACCCATGCGACTTCACCCATCCCTTCTGCCATACTGTGTTGCAGAAATAAAAGAAATAAAAAGACACATCCACGCGTCTCGTCTTCATTAATACGGCAGCATCGTGGAGATGAAGACAGTCACTGTTGTGACGCCCGTCACATTGGTGCCGTGACCCGGATCACAAGTGACTCTCCACTTCGGACCGGGACCGCGATGCTGTACAATGAAGACGCTGTGCAGTCCCATCACTCGGCGGACGGTGTGTCGAACCCCGTTTTGGAAATACATGTAGAGTGTTAATTGTCTGACCTGCTGTTTTGCAATTAGTGTTTTTTTTTTCATGTACGTGTTTTGTGTGTTAAGTCTAAGAATGATCTCCTTACAAGTAAAAAGTAGCACACCTTTGAATGAGTGTGTTGGTAGAGGTAGAGGCTTCCCAACCGTGTCACAGTTGTGTAGTGTAATCCAGAGTGGTGTAGGTTGTACAGAGGGGAATGGGCAGGTTCAAGCTGAGGCCACTTATGTTAGTGGGGACAGAGTTCCTTCCCAGACCCAGTGCAGTGCATCTACGACGAGCGCACAGACAACTGATACACCAGCAACAGATCCCTTTCTCCAGTCTGTCACAGTTATGTAGTGCTATGCAGGGTGATGTAGTTTGTACAGAGGGGAATGGGCAGGAGCGAGCTGAGGCCACTTATGTTAGTGGGGACAGAGTTCCTTCCCAGACCCAGTACAGTGCATCTCCGACGAGCGCACAGACCCTGACACACCGGCGACAGATCCCTTACTCCAGTCACCTGACGTAGTTGGTCAGATGAGTGACATAATTAGACAGCATTCTTGTACATCCTTGCCCGATAACCTTGTCTATTTTGCATGTTGGTCTTTCTGTTGTCTTCCGTGTGTATGTTGCCTCACTTCTGCATAATTTAAGGGGGGTGTATGTAACGGAGTTGTACACTTATATTATTAAATTATGAAGGAAGTGCGCAACGGCGCACAGTGTGGCACATCCACGCGTCTCGTCTTCATTAATACGGCAGCATCGTGGAGATGAAGACAGTCACTGTTGTGACGCCCGTCACACATGCTTTCGCTGAGAAAGATGACAGGCTGGCGATTTAGCATTTTGGGGCAGCCACTGTATTTTCTAGCCTGTGAAACAGAATACAGAACGATTTAATTGAAGCACTTGGTGATGTCATTAGCAATGACATTAAAAAGGAGATCGGAAGTAGACGAGATTGTCATTCTCAGAACTGAAAACATACAGTCGGAACAGGACTGATCAAGGACGACTTTCTTCACTGGCAGTGATCTCCGTTGAGACAGAGAGACTTTTAAAACTGAAGAAAGATAAGGAAGGCTTCTACAAAGAAGTTATCGATGCCTTTCTTCAGAAGGAGCGGCGCATGGACTTCATTTACAAGTAAAGGTAACACGATAAAAACGTTTTTTTAATTATTTTTTTCTATGCTACAGTTTGTATATATAAAGAATGCTGACATGAAATTTTAAACAAAATACGTTAACTGTTGCCAATCAAATGGTGAATAAACTACTGTGTAGAGTTCATATGTTTGTAAATCTGACTATGATGACGTCAGTGCCTCACCAGCCATGAACCTCACCGCACGTCACTGATGTAAGGCATGTGTATCAGGGACGACATGGTGGAATTTGTACGTCTACTACAAGCTAAATGTTGAAAGCAAACACAAAGCTGTAGCATCCATTGACGAAAAGACATTGTCTCACATCTCCTGTCCCACATAAATCGCTTCAATTCCAAGCCGCGACAGTTCCATATACGCTTTCTTCTTATCGCGGGCTCCTCAAGCCATGCATCCATCCAACCGCAGACTGTCCAACAGCACCGACCTTTCTGCTGAACAAAGCGGGGCTGTGAAGATGCTACCCATTACAGGCGCAAAAAAGCACAATGTCCCCAGAGCTGTCCAGCGATGACAGTCAAATGGCTCCGACATTCCTCCCATTCAAAAACAGTACTGGCATATTCATGCTGCCGAAAGGCGCAACCGCTCAGCACAGTCTCCTCCTTGATGATTGTCGTGGCCAAAAATGCTGAATACCTATATTATTAACCTATATTAAATGCGAGAGCAAAACGCAACACGTCCGCACGCGACAACAGTTGGTCACGAAGAGAGCGATCTATACCAGTACGCCGCTCAGCATCCCACCGTCGCGTACGCACTCACACGTCGTACCGGCGTTCGAACTCCCATTTTTGTCCGAACTACGAAGCAAGAATTCCGCAAATTATTTTTTTAGAATTGTGAGTCGTTCGAAAACCGAGGTTCCACTGTACTTGCATAAAATAAAGTGACAGTCAGGGATGCAAAGTATTCATGGAAATCGAAAGTGGGAGGCTTTTTGAAGCATAAGCCGCAGCCGTGATTTAGGCTTTTATTCTATGCACCTTATAATGCGGCGGGTGCACCCTTTATAGGAAAACTTAGGATTTATAGGATTGCCTTTCTCTACTCCAATCACCTTTTTGTGCAAAAAATGTAGTATATTGCGCGAATTTGTCGCTTAGATGTTTACTGAATGGACGCGAATTTAAAAGTGTGTGCAGCATTCCGCTCGTTTAGTCTTTCTTTAGGTAGATATTTTTTGAATAATCACCGTTGGCGACACGATCACAAAACAAGTGAGCATCCACTGTTGCCTCGCAACAAAACTAATCATAATTGCTCAACCCTTCCTTTGTGGTTGCTGAGACAATTGGTGTGTGTCACATCTGGTTCTTTTTCAACCGCTAGTTGTTGAATCCAACGGTGGTGCTGTTATTTGGTGCAATAAAACTGAGCGACTTCAATCCTATGATTATGTTGGCATATTTTTGCTGTTTTGATCTAAGAATTTAGCAGTCTATGAAAAACTCACCATTTGATATCTCTTTCCAAGCTGCTAATTGGTTGTGGGTGGTGCAGATCATATCTGATCCTGATGAAGTACTAGACTATGTGCAATTTAGCCGCTAACTTCTAATTTGTCAAGCTTAGCAATGAATGAAAGCACCAGCTGTGAAAATTATAATGCAGAGTTTGCATTTGTGGAAGAGTGCAATCCACACACTGTCAAAGGTGAGCCACACGAGGGAGCATGGGTCATTTAGCAATAGAGCCCATCACAAATGGTGACACTACATGATATTGTGATGTCATTAATGCAGGTCAGTGGTCAAACTTGCATCTGTTGGCTATATTGGATCCATTGCAGACTGTGGTGTGAATACATGTCTAAATTTGCATTGAGCTTTGTTAAAATTTGTTATTTGCATTTGAATGGTTACAATACTTTAATAGTGGGTTTACCAGATAAAAATGGATGTTAAATGATAACTCGATAGCCAAGGCACTTTGCCGTTGTCCTCTCGACGAGCCACCAAAACAGAATAGAGAAATGTGATATCTGTGGCCAAGGAAAGGAGTGTGTTCACGAGATCTCCCCTTTCATGCCTGCCTGTATGTGTGACTGTGTGTGTGGGTGCCGCCCTTCGAAAGCTGAAAACGGGATAATGAGAGCCGGTTGTGTTTGAGAAGAGGGAAAGCCACGCAACGGTGAATTATGAGACTGCTGGGCGCACATGTTATTGCTCTGGGATTATCCATGTGTTGATGCAACTGACAAGTGATGCTCATTTGGGAGTGAAGAGAGCTGCTTCCTGCGGCCGCGTGCAACCGTTCAGGCTTACATCAAGACACATGGGTGGCTGGACGTTAGTGACACTAATACAAAAGACTCCAGTTTAATCCTGTCAGCAAATTTGATCGTTGGCATTCAGGAAATGCATTCTGGTGACAGATTTCATTGCTGCTGTGGTCAACCTAAATTTGAATGCTTTCACATTGAAAACTTTCAGTTTTTTTCAATACATTTAACTCATTCACCGCCAAAAATTCACTGTGCAAAACTGTTCCCACTCCAGTGCCAGGGTTTTTGTCATTGTCACTCAAATTCCAAGACCCGCAGAATATTGAGTTTGAGGACTACATAAACATTCAATTCAGCGTTATAAACCTTCGACTATCTTCTTTCATCATAAAAAAATAGTTAATTCCTAGGTTATATGGGTCTGGAGTAACATGAGGTGCACGTGGTGGCGGCTGTACAAAAGGCACATGCTGCCCCCTTGTGGAAGGGAAAAACATTGCCAGAGGTATAACCAGCGCTTTATCAGCATCCTCCGCAAGAAAAAAACAGAATCCGAACAAATTCGGGAATGGTACTCAATGTCATATTTTCCATTCCAGAATAAATTCGGAGATGGCAGTGAATGAGTTAGAGTCAAGACATATTTTTCTTCTTTTCCTTTCGGCTTTTCCCTTCAGGGGTCGCCACAGCGAATCAATGTCCTCCATCTAACCCGGTTTTGTGCATCCTCTTCTCTCACACCAGCTAACTTCATGTCCTCTTTGACAACATCCATAAACCTCCTCTTCGGTCTTCCTCTCGGTCTTCTGCCTGGCAGTTCAAGACTCAGCATCCTTCTCCCGATATAGTCACTCTCTCTCCTCTGGACATGTCCAAACCATCTGAGTCTGGCCTCTCTGACTTTCTCTCCAAAGCCTCTAATATGAGTTGTCCCTCTAATGTACTCATTCCTTATCCTATCCAACCTGGTCACTCCCAAAGAAAACTTCAACATCTTGAGCTCTAATACCTCCAGCTCTGCTTCCTGTCTTTTCTTCAGTGGAAACTGTCTCCAGTCCAAACATCATGGCTGGTCTCACCACTGTTTTATACACTTTTCCTTTCATCATAGCTGAAACCCTTCTATCACGCATCACACCTGACATTTTTCTCCAGCCGCTCCAGCCAGCCTGGACACGCTTCATCACCTCTTTTCCACACTCTCCATTGCTCTGGACAGTTGACCGCAAATACTTAAAATCCTCCATCTTCTTTATCTCTTCTCCCTGTAGCATCACTCTTGCACTTGGATCCCTCTCATTCACACACATATATTCCGTCTTGCTGCGACTAATCTTCATTCCTCTCCTTTCCAGGGCATACCTCCACATCTCTAGCTTCTCCGCCACCTGTTCCTTGTTCTCGCTACAGATCATAATGTCATCTGCAAACATCATGGCCCAATGAGATTCTTGTCTGTCAGCCTGTCCATCACAATCGCGAATAAGAAGGGGCTCAGAGTTGACCCCTGGTGTAGTCCCACCTCCACCTTGAATTCACACACAGCACACCTCACAACTGTCTTACATGTCTTGCACCGCTCTGACATACTTTTCTGTCACTCTAGACTTCCTCATGCAATACCACGGCTGTTCTCTGTGCACCCTGTCATTCGCTTTCTCCAGATCTACAAAGACACCATGCAATTCCTTCTGCCCTTCTCTGTAGTTCTCTATCGGCATTCTTAAAGCAATTACTGCATCTGTCGTACTCCTACTGCTGCTCACAAATGTTCACTTCTGCTCTTAGTCTTGCTTCAACTACTCTTTCCCATAGTTTCATTGTATGGCTCATCAACGTTATTCCTTTGTAGTTAGTACAACTCTGCACATCCCCCTTTGTCTTAAAAATGGGCACGAGTACACTTCGTCCCCATTCTTCCGGCATCTATTCTTGTTGAATAACCCAGTCAGGAACACCACCTCTCCACAACAGTCACATCTTCTACTCTTTGTTACTTCTCATTTTCCTCATTCATTAATTCTTCAAAGTACTTTTCCATCTCGCCATCACACTACTGGCACCTGTTAATACATTGCCATCTCTATCCTTGTACTGCTGTCTACACTCATCCGTCCTCTCAGTGTGTTACATCTTCTTTACTAACCTCTTTCTCTGTATACACTCCTGCACCTCCCCATTCCACCACCAAGTCTCTTTTTCTACCTTTCTTCCACTCGATACACCAAGTACTTTCGGACCTGTCTCTCTGATTATGTTCCCTGTAGTTTGCCAGACATTTTGCCCACCCAGTGCTTGTCTTACCTTCTTCTTTAATGTCATGCAACACTATTCCTTTTTCAACTTCCACCATTTTGTCCTCTTTTCTGCCTTTGGTTTCTTCATCTTCCTCACTACCAGCGTCCTCCTACACACCACCAACCTAAGCCGTCTGGCTACACTCTTACCAACCACTACTTTGCACTCACTGATTTCCTTAAGATGGCGCAGTTGACACAAAATGTAGTCTACCTCTGTACTTCTGCCTCCACTCTTATAGGTCACCCTAAGTTCCTGGGACTCTTCTGCCCTGACCAAATGGTTGGTGTGTAGACAGCGAGCTTAACAATCTTCCAATAAAAACATGAAGATGAGAATCCACCGTTTAATTATTTTATGGAAGTCTTTCTTGTAAAACTGCATACAAACAGAAAAAGAATACAAATGTTGTACAGCATCCAATTATGCATATAAAATAACATGAATGAAACAGGCCTATTCTCTAGCACATTCAACGATCCTATGGAAAGCATGTAAAATCCTTAACTGGCGAAATATCGATGTAGCATTGTATATAACTTGCACAACAAACAATAACATGTATAATAGTGTAAATGTACTTACAGATTGTGCCTGAACAAGTCGATAGAAAGAGGATGGACATGGATGTAATCCAGTGACGTGCGGTGAGGTTCATGGCTGGTGAGGCACTGACGTCATCAATAGTCAGATTTACAAACATATGAACTCTACAGAGTAGTTTATTCACCATTTGATTGGCAACAGTTAACGTATTTTGTTTAAAATTTCATGTCAGCATTTTTTATATATACAAACTGTAGAGTCTGCGCTGACCAGCTGGCTCCGGTCTTCACACAAATCTTCAACAGATCCCTGGAGCAGTGTGAAGTCCCATCCTGCTTCAAACAGTCTACTATCGTCCCAGTTCCAAAGAAACCAGCACCCTCGGGATTGAACGACTATAGACCTGTTGCTCTGACGTCTGTGGTCATGAAGTCCTTTGAACGCCTCGTGCTGAACCACCTAAAGAACATCACCGGACCTCTGCTAGATCCTCTTCAGTTTGCCTACCGGGCAAACAGGTCTGTGGAGGATGCAGTCAACATTGGACTGCATCACATCCTCGACCACCTTGACAACACAGGAACCTACGCAAGGATCCTGTTTGTGGACTACAGCTCTGCGTTCAATACCATCATCCCAGAACTCCTCATCCCCAAACTTCTCCAGCTTGGTGTGTCCCCCACGATCTGCCAGTGGACCCTCAGCTTCCTGACAGGACGGACACAACAGGTCAGACTGGGAAATATATCATCCACAACACGAACCACGAGCACTGGAGCCCCGCAGGGATGCGTCCTCTCTCCATTGCTCTTCTCTCTCTACACGAACGACTGCACCTCAACGCACCCAGCTGTCAAATTCATAAAGTTCGCAGACGACACCACGGTCATCGGTCTCATCAAAGACGGCGACGAGTCTGCGTACCGACAACAAGTGGAGCAGCTGGAGCTCTGGTGCAGCCGTCACAACCTGGAGCTGAACACGCTCAAGACAGTTGAGATGATGGTGGACTTCAGGAAACATCCATCACCACAGCTACCCCTCACACTATCCAACTGCCTGGTGTCAACCGTTGAGACCTTCAAGTTCCTGGGAATCACAGTCTCCCAGGACATGAAGTGGGAGGTCAACACCAACTCTATCCTGAAAAAGGCCCAACAGAGAATGTACTTCCTGAGGCTGCTAAAGAAGCATGGCCTGCCACAGGAGGTGCTGCAACATTTCTACACGGCTGTCATCAAATCCATCCTGTGTTCTTCCATCACCGTTTGGTTCGGGGCCGCCACAAAAATGGACAAAATCCGACTTCAACGGACAGTTAGGACGGCGGAAAAAATCATTGGCACCGCCCTACCCACTCTCGAGGACTTGCACACTGCAAGAATCCAAACTAGGGCGCGGAAAATCCTACTGGACCCTCCGCACCCTGCCCACCACCTTTTCCAGCTACTCCCCTCAGGCAGGCGCTACCGATCCATGCGCACCAAATCCAGCAGACATTTAAACAGCTTCTTCCCCCAAGCCATTAACTCTTTGAACTCTTTCAACAGTAGCCAAAATGGAACTGTATAGTGCCACTTAGCAGTTTTTTTGACAACGATACTAGTGCAGCGTGTTCTACCGGAAACATATTCCTTGTGTGTTCTACATACTTGGCAATAAAGATGATTCTGATTCTGATTCTGATTCTGTAGCATAGAAAAAAATAATTAAAAAAAACGTTTTTATCGTGTTACCTTTAGTCCATGCGCCGCTCCTTCTGAAGAAAAGCATCGATAACTTCTTTGTAGAAGCCTTCCTTATCTTTCTTCAGTTTTAAAAGTCTCTCTGTCTCAATGGAGATCACTGCCAGTGAAGAAAGTCGTCCTTGATCAGTCCTGTTCCGACTGTATGTTTTCAGTGCTGAGAATGACAATCTCGTCTACTTCTACAGCAACAAATGGGGCTGCACCGATCTCCTTTTTAATGTCATTTCTAATGACATCACCAACTGCTTCAATTAAATCGTTCTGTATTCTGTTTCACAGGCTAGAAAATATAGTGGATGTCCCAAAATGACTCGCTAGCCTGTCATCTTTCTGAGCGAAAGCATGTAATAGTTCAACATAGTTGCCACGATGAGCAGAGCCCTTACTTTCATCATTTCCACGAAATGCCAGCTGTTGTTTGGCAAGGAAGCAGGTGGCATTGATGAGATCTTTTAAAATCTCCCGGTTCTCCTTTACCTTAGCATTGTGGATGCTGATGTTGAGTCTTCGCTCATTTTTGATGAGGCTCCGTTGTAAAATTTTCAGGTCGCAATATCCCATTTGAGTCCAGACATTGTCACAAATTGAGAACAGAAGGCAGGAAAAGCAGGAAAGGCGGTTTCTTGCTGGACATCCACACAGCCAGCCTTTTCGTGTGTACCAGTCCGCCTGAAAAGAGCGATTATTGTGTCCCGTTGTCTGAAGCAAACCTTTTAGCTCCGGTGTTGGTCTTCCTTTAATTATTACCTCCTGCTTCGATTGAAAGTCCAGTTTAGAAAATTCTTTCAATTTAGATATGTAATCCTCCATTCTGAAAGTGAGGCCAAGCAACACAAATTGACTGCAAAAAATGACTGCAGGGTTGCACTTTACTTGCTAACTGTTTACTGTAGCTTTCTGTCTCTAATTCTATTATTCTGCAGACGTGGAGTAAGAAGTATCTCTGGAATCACAAGCGCCCCCTGCCTGTCATGAGGCGGGAGAACTGTGTGCCTCACCTACGCACAGCGTTTTGATAAAAATAAAACAAAATAAACACTGTAGTACAGTGTTTATAATGTACAATGACTCTACATTATATACACCAGCTAAACTGTAGAAATTTAGTTCATATACTAAACGTGTTTGAACGCTTTAATAGCGATATGCAGAAGGACAGCAATGCGGTCTCACTGCAGAGCAAGACAGCACAGTAAGCATAGTGATTGCGCAATCCATGGTGAGGATCAGCCGGCTGGTGCCTCACTGTTCGTCTCTACTTAGTATTTGAACGGTAAATGTGAACATTCAGCGATTTTGCAAAAAATCCTAAAACGGTGAAGTTAAATGGACAAGAACTTTAAAGTACAAATCACTAAATACATATAACTGTTTAATTTATTTTTTCATTTGATATTTCCATGACAGCTTTCCATGATGACAGGTGAGGCACTGCCTCCCCTGCCTCCACTGACTGCACGTCACTGATGTAATCACAACTCTACACAGTTCGATTTCAAAATGGCTACTTCACAACGTTTTTGAGTGGTTTTAACTATTCCACCACTAGCGGGCACTGTACTGCGTTGTAACTGGGGGAAGCACAGGGACTTAAACCCGAATTTAAGGTGGAACTAAATCCAAAACTCAATTTTTGACATTTATGCCAATCACATGAGTTCCAAAGAAGCAATTTTCTGAATTGCTTTGAGATATTTCTTGTAAAAGATTATTTCTTTGTTGTGAAATACGGGAAAGCCAATTTTCCCAACAGTAAAACGTACAATGTTTTGTTCAATCGCCAAATATCACGTTGTATTTGTTGCATTTGCAATTTTGAGATTACATCAGTAGATGGTGTGGGGAAAGGGTGTCAGTCATTTTTTGCCGCGCGCCACATTGTAGTGAGGTTGCCTCCCGGGGGCCATTATCAATTTGGGGAAGTCATTTGAATGTTTCATCCCCTCCTCATTGTACATATAGAATGTACAACAAATTAATGAAGCACTACTTTTCAAATATGAAGTAAAATGATATGAAATGAGTGTTGTGGTTTACATGGCACAATTTGACATTTTGCTTTGGACTTTATCAAGCATCGGATTGGATTGGATTTGCCTTTATTAGTCTCACAGTTGAGAAATGTACATTTCACAGCTGCAATTTCAGTCAGAATGCTGGTAAAGTGCTGTATTCGCTCCATGAGGTAACTCTGCTTGGAACAGTGATAATGTTTACCCAAGTTTGGTAACTCATGTCAACATACTTTATGTTTTCTGGGGAACTGGGGAGAACTAATGGCATTGCGAACAATTTCCATAGACGATGTGGTTAAGCAGGGCGACAAAGACTAAAATAGCTATTGTGTGTGTGTGTGTGTGTGTGTGTGTGTGTGTGTGTTTTCTGTTTAAAAACAACATATCAGCCCGCAAAACAACCAAAATATAGACTTGGAGTTTG
Source organism: Hippocampus bargibanti (assembly GCF_051943395.1). Taxonomy (NCBI): domain Eukaryota; kingdom Metazoa; phylum Chordata; class Actinopteri; order Syngnathiformes; family Syngnathidae; genus Hippocampus; species Hippocampus bargibanti. Next base: position 14,062,965 of record NC_142734.1, read on the forward strand.
ACAGAATGGGGTCGTGCCGAGATGAAATACAGTTTAGGACAACCCAATCAGTGTGTCGAATTAAAAAGTGAACATTTTGGGCAAGACGTTTCATTTCGGGCAGACGGTTCCCCTTTGGACCTTCGTTTATCACCTCCTGCGTGATAGAAGCCTAATCATATTTGAAGGCTAGGTGTCTGATGCACCGTGTTCCTTTTACAAGCGTTTGTGGGCACATGCAGGATGAATCATGTTTTCGCTGCAGCGGCGCTTCAAAGTAAGCCTTCAGTCGGCAGGAGGGAAGGAGGAAGGGAGGAAGGGTGACAGAGCGCCTGGCATGACAAACCAGGCTTGGAAGTAAGTAGGGAGATTACACCGGTTGCTAAACTATCCACGGGGAAAATGTTAAGTAGATTCAGTGGATGGAGTAATTCAATTTGAGCCCTTGAATAATAGTATCATTTGCCACGGAATTAGCCTGCGCGGCCAAACATGAGCTGCACCCACCAAGGGGGTCGGCTACGTGGGCAATGAGGGCACGCCCGCAAAACCGACACATTTCGCCATAACGCGCATCAAACCTCTAAAGATGGAGGACACTGATTTGCTGTGGCGACCCCTTGAAGGGAAAAGTTGAAAGGAAAAGAAAAATATGTCCCTGATCCACTGGCGAAAGGACACTTTGATCCTTTCTTCCTTCTTTCATCTAGAACTGCTTTATACAACAGAGGGCATAGAAAATCGTTTGGATTGAATGACTGTCTGTGTCTTTGTGTTGTCATATTATGTGTTACTTTGTTTTTTTGGTCTTTTTACTTCAAGATGGCGCAGTGAGAGTGGCTGCCTTTACAGTAGCTCCTGTATTTTGTTTTTCTACTTCTTTTTCTAAGCACTTCTTTTCTTCACTTTGCTGCTGTGAAATGTAAAATTCTCCAATGTGAGACTAATAAAGGCTAATCTAATCTAAATATATTTGGAAGCGTTTGTTAGGCTTTGTTTTGGCTCACACTTGGTGGGATCTTTTTAATGGTTTTGATGATCACCACGCCAAGTAGCAGGTCGATCGATTGCTTTTGGACTCAAATTGGGTTCGTTTGGACCCAACTGTTTTTGAAGTGTCGCACAAAATAGATGATTATTGAACATTGTCCAAATTTAACCGCCAAGGCGGAGTTTTTACGAAAAACTGGACATTTGTGAGCAGAGGTCGGGAACACTGCACCTGGCTGGCTTGTTTCAACCTTGTAAAGGATTTATTCAGCACTTCCAGAGCAGTTAGCTTTTACGACACAATTAACTATTTTTAAGGAGCAAAGAATGGCTGATGCCTTTCCTACATAAGTTATTACTATCTCGAGTGTAAATGTGTTGTGATGGAAATTGTTTTCTATTAATGTGATTGGAATTCAATAACAATTGATTTTGAACTGCCACAATCATTGCAAAGAGGTTTGGAGATTTTGGGAGGTGATGGATTTGAAAATAAAGGGTGGACTATGCTTGTTGCTTGAAGTAAGAATGCTCAACTGTATTCAACTGTATTCACCTGTCACATCTCGTTGCCATCCGGGGCGCGCCCCGCCCCTCCTGTCACCTCCTCCGCCAATCTTGGGAGACGGCCCCTCCAATCATCATTCACCTGGGTTCCCACAGCTGATTGTCATTCACTGATTGTGCCTTCTGCCTATATCTGTCTGTCGCTCACTACCGTCTCCGTCGGAGTATTTTTGGTCATTGCCGTTTCCACTTCCGGGTTGCCAGGTCTGCTGTCATTTAGTTATCTTCCTCCACTCTTCCCTGTTTGTTATTATTTGATGCATGTTCCAGTAAAGACTCTTGATCCATCCAAGCCTGTCACGCCGTTTATTTCGGGTCCTTCCCTATCGCCAAGATTCCGTCGCTCGAGTTCTGCCTCCTTGCACTCGAGCGTCGTAACACAATACTCCGACCACCCATGGACCCCGCCGGCGATGACAGGTACTTTGCCGCCCTTGTGCAAGAGGCGGAGCGTTCGAGCCAGCTGGCCCAGGCGATTGAGGAAATGCGCTACGCCACTTCCTCGCTGGCTCAACGCCTCAAGGAGATGGAAACATGCATCGCCACCCTCACTGTTCCTTCCTCCCCGCCCGTGGGCAGGCGCACTCCCCCGCTACCCCAACCCTCACGCTGCGCAGGCGAAACCGAGCGCTGCGCTCAATTCCTCATGCAGTGTGCGCTCGTGTTTGAACAACATCCTGACGCCTACGTTAGCGATGAGGCTAAGGTAGCCTTCATCACCAGCCTGCTCGCGGGTGAAGCCGAAACATGGGTGCTGGCGGTACGAGAGTCCCGACCGGAGCTGTGCGCCTCGTATCAGGACTTCGTGGCCGAGATACGCCGGGTGTTTCACCATCCAGTGACGGAGGTCGAGGCGGAAGGGAGAATCCTCGACTGCGTCCAAGGGGCCCGTTCGGCCGCAGAATACTCCGTCGCTTTCCGGATCCAGGCCGCTGGCAGCGGCTACGGCGACCGAGCGTTGAGGGGGGTGTTTCGTCGCGGCTTGAATTCCGACCTAAAGGACGAGTTGGCTACCCGCGACGCCGGCACCACCTTCGACGACCTCGTCGAGATTGTCATCGGCTTGGATCATCGTCTCCGAGAGCGGCGAAAGGAGCTGAGCGATCGACGGCCCGAGGTACCCCGAAGCCGACCTTGGTCGACCACACCCGGCAGCGACCGCACGCAGCCCCAGGAGGGACTCCTTGAACCTATGGTGATAGGGGGGGGGAGACGACCGCGCCAACCCGAGGGCTCGTCGCACCCGAGGCCCCCAGCCTAGGACCCACGGCCAATGTAAGTCCCCGCCGAAACGGCGTCCGTTGGGGGCTAAGTCCACCACACGAGTCACACGGTTGGAGCTGGAAAGTGAACTATTTGGCCCCTCCAGCTCCCAAAGAGTGCGGGCACTAGTGGACTCGGGGGCCGACGGGTGCATCATCGACCCCCACTTGGCCGACCTTTTGGGCTGCCAACTTATAGATCTCCTTCCCCCTAAGGAGATCGTCGACCTGGATGGCCGATTATTAGCCCGGGTCACCCACCTCACGGCCCCACTTAAGCTCCGAGTGGCAGGCAACCATGTGGAGCACCGCCAATTTTTTGTTATGCCCTCCCGGAACGCGCCATTGGTCTTGGGTCTCCCCTGGCTCAAGGCCCATGACCCATCCATTTCTTGGGAGGGCCCCACCATTCAGGGCTGGAGCCCCTACTGCTACGCAAACTGCCTGCGGTCGGCTACGGCAGGGCGTAACCCCTCCCGCGGTGGCCCGCCCGAGGCCATCTGCCTCAAAGGCGTGCCACAGTGCTACCACGACCTGCGGGAGGTGTTCAGCAAAGACAACGCCCAATCCCTGCCGCCCCACCGACCGTATGACTGTGCTATTGACTTGCAGCCAGGGGCTCCATTACCGGACTCCAGACTTTACCACATTTCACAACCGGAACGGGAAGCCCTGAGCACTTACATAGACTCCTCTCTAGCGGCGGGACTCATTCGCCCGTCGCGTTCCCCGCTGGGCGCAGGGTTTTTCTTTATCGACAAAAAGGACGGATCCCTGCGGCCATGCATTGACTACCGGGGCCTGAACGACATCACCATCCGCAACAAATACCCTCTCCCCCTCATGGATTCGGCCTTCGCGCCCCTTCAGTCCACCACCATTTTTTCAAAATTAGACCTTCGTAGCGCCTACCATTTGGTCCGTATCCGTGAGGGGGATGAATGGAAAACAGCCTTCAAGACACCTTTAGGGCACTTTGAATACCTGGTGATGCCGTTCGGGCTCACGAACGCGCCTGCCGTATTCCAGAATTTGATAAATGATGTGCTCAGGGACTTCCTCAATGTTTTTGTTTTTGTTTACCTGGATGACATTCTTATTTTTTCTCGCTCTGCAGAAGAACACCGGCAACACGTCCGACGGGTCCTGGCGCGGCTCCTGCAAAACCGGCTCTATGTGAAGGCAGAGAAGTGTGACTTCCATGTCCGCTCTCTGTCGTTCCTGGGGTTTGTTGTGGAGCAGGGGCAGCTCAGGGCCGACCCCGCCAAAACCAAAGCGGTGGTGGAATGGCCGATCCCAAAGACGCGCAAGCAGCTTCAGCGGTTTTTGGGGTTTGCCAACTTCTACCGCCGCTTCATTCGCGGGTATAGTCAGAAGGCACTCCCCCTCACTAACCTCACGTCCACCAAGCTCCCTTTCAGGTGGACTCCCGATGCTGAGGGGGCTTTCAACTGCCTCCGTCTTGCCTTCACCAACCCCCTGTTCTGCGTCATCCCGACCCGGAGCTCCCGTTCACGGTCGAGGTTGATGCATCCGAGTCCGGAGTAGGGGCCGTCCTTTCCCAGCGCTCTCCCACCGACCAGAAGCTACGCCCATGCGCCTTCTTCTCCCGCCGGCTCAGCCCCGCCGAAGCCAATTATGACGTCGGCAATCGGGAACTGCTGGCGGTCGTCCTGGCCCTGCAGGAATGGAGACACTGGCTTGAGGGAGCTAAACACCCCTTCACCGTCTACACGGATCACAAAAACCTGGCGGCCATCCGGTCGGCCAAGAGACTTAACTCACGGCAGGCCCGATGGTCACTCTTCCTCACCCGTTTTGAATTTTCTCTCACCTACTGCCCAGGGTCACAGAACACCAAGCCCGACGCCCTATCCCGTATCCATGAGCCGGCAGAAAGGGAGGAGACCACCGCCAACATCCTGCCGGCCCAGCGCATCCTGGGCGCCCTGAGGTGGGAGGTTGAGAGAAAAGTCCAGCAAGCCCAGGGAACTACCACCATCCCCAGGGGCTGTCCCAAGGATCGCCTGTTCGTCCCCCCCCTCTACGCACTGAGGTGCTTATCTGGGGGCACACATCTAAGATAGCCTGCCACCCGGGGGTCAACAGGACGATCCAACTCATTGCCCAACGGTTCTGGTGGCCGGGGTTTAGGAGGGACATCACCCTCTTCGTGAAGGCCTGCCCGACCTGCGCCCGTGGAAAGGCCTCCCACCAGCCCCCGGCCGGACTCCTCCAGCCCCTACCGGTTCCTTCCAGACCCTGGTCCCACATTCCGACGAACATCGTGTCGGACCGGGGACCGCAGTTCGTGTCCAAGGTATGGAAGCGTTTCTGTCGGTCCCTAGGGGCATCGGCGAGCCTGTCGTCTGGTTACCACCCCCAGACCAACGGACAGACGGAGAGGAAGAACCAGGACCTGGAGGTGGCCCTCCGGTGCGTGTGCCTCCACAACCCGGCGTCGTGGGCCCTGCACCTACCCTGGGTGGAGTACGCCCACAACTCCCTGGTCTCCGCAGCCACAGGTCGGTCCCCATTCATGTCCGCCTGTGGCTATCAGCCGCCCTTGTTTCCCACACAGGAAGGCCAGGTGGAGGTCCCGTCTATCGAACATCACCTCAGACGGGCCCACAGAGTCTGGAAGGAGACCAGGGACGCCCTGTCACGCACCGCATCCCGGAACCGGCGGGTGGCAGACCGCCATCGGCGGCAAGCACCCAGCTACCAGGTCGGGCAGGAGGTCTGGCTATCCACGAAGGACCTTCGGCTGGCAGGGTCCTCGGCCAAGCTGGGCCCACGCTTCACGGGTCCCTTCCCCATCGAGGCCATCCTCAGCCCGGTCTCGGTGAGGCTCCGGCTCCCACCCACCATGCGGATCCACCCCGTTTTTCATGTTTCCCTCCTCAAGCCAGTGGAGACCAGCCCCTTAGCCCCCACGCCCGCCCCCCCAACTCCCCCCCGGATATTGGACGACGGACCAGTCTACACCGTGCGGGAGATACTGGACTCCAGGCGCAGGGGCAGAGGAGTGCAGTACCTGGTCGACTGGGAGGGCTATGGACCTGAGGAACGTCAATGGGTCCCACGTTCCTGGATCCTCGACCCATCCCTCACCCGGGCGTTCCATGCGGCTCACCCATCCAAACCTGGTGGGCCGCCGAGAGGCGTCGCTTGAGGGGGGGGCACTGTCACATCTCGTTGCCATCCGGGGCGCGCCCCGCCCCTCCTGTCACCTCCTCCGCCAATCTTGGGAGACGGCCCCTCCAATCATCATTCACCTGGGTTCCCACAGCTGATTGTCATTCACTGAATGTGCCTTCTGCCTATATCTGTCTGTCGCTCACTACCGTCTCCGTCGGAGTATTTTTGGTCATTGCCGTTTCCACTTCCGGGTTGCCAGGTCTGCTGTCATTTAGTTATCTTCCTCCACTCTTCCCTGTTTGTTATTATTTGATGCATGTTCCAGTAAAGACTCTTGATCCATCCAAGCCTGTCACGCCGTGTATTTCGGGTCCTTCCCTATCGCCAAGATTCCGTCGCTCGAGTTCTGCCTCCTTGCACTCGAGCGTCGTAACATCACCGAGCACTTTAAAACAACCACCGCTGTATACAAAGTGGCATACACGGAGCAAAGATCATAGACACAATATCAAACACCAGAATAATAAAATAATAACAGAGTACAAGGCACAGATTTACTTTATTTATTTATTTATTTATTTATTTATTTATTTATTTATTTATTATTCATTTATTTATTGCCAACACAAAACATTTATTTTTGCAATTAGTTTTCAGTTGACTATATGTATTTTTAAATTTTAGGTTATTTAATATTGAATATCTAAAATGGGGAGCCTTTTACTGAGCAGCTTCATCGTTATTAAGTTCATAGAGTTGCTTGTTCTGTAGCCACAAGGGGACATGTCTTCTTGTGCTGGTCCCAAGCCCGGATAAATACAGAGGGTTGTGTCAGGAAGGGCATCCGACGTAAAAGCTTGGCCAAAACAAACATGCAAATCAAACCTCTGAAGATGGAGGACACTGATTCGCTGTGGCGACCCCTTCAAGGGAAAAGCCAAAAGGAAAAGAAGAACAGAGTACAAGGCACAAAATGAATAAAACAAACCAAAAATCCAAAGAATAAAAGTGAGTTTTGAGATTTAAAGATGGCCACCGATGGGTCTTGCCGAATGTTCACTGTCGAGTTATTCGAATGAAAGTCTTGATCCCTCCGAGCCTCCGTTTAGCCTCTATTAGAGGGACAAAAAATAATCAGACGTCTAATTTCTTACTATATGTTTGCTTCGTCTTCAAAACACCATTCATTAAAATCGTCACAGGGCTCAGAAGTTGAATTAGTTCAATTTTATATCTGAACTGCTCTCATACATTTGCCAGGAAGGTGGAAACGATAGAATGGAATTGCCGGACAAAAGAGAAGGTCGTATTTGATGGCTCCTGGAGTGTAATGTGTTTTTAATGGTGCCCAAATTCTCCAGCAGTGACCCGTCATAAGTGGCGTGCTAAAACTGTCTACATCGCTCCTATATTCACTGAGGTGAAATGCGAGCTCCTGTCGATCGTGGTGAAAATCAATCCAGACGTGACGTCTCCTAAATTGAAAATTCCTCTCTTAGCTCAGCAAATTGGCACCCTTGCAATGGGGAAAATTGAACATATTAAATGCTGCCAGCTGCATTCAAGTAGCAGGACATGCTTTGCTTTTGTCAAAGATTTATTTAATTGCAGAACATGACAAGTGTCGTGACATAAAGCCTTAATTAGTGTCACTTTTCACGGCTGTTGAGTACTAAAATTTTGTTTTCATTTCTTTGAATATCAATCAAATCTAAAAGCATATTGCAAGGTCCTTGAATTCCTGTTTATTCATTAATTTATTTTTTATAGCACCGAGCGCTTTATGATTCATTTCCAACTGGCGATGAAAGAACTGTTGAACGGGTTTTTGACGACTTGAATTTAATCGGAGCAGAGGGCAATCTTTGGAAGGACAAATATTCTATGCATGTGTTAAATATGTTGTTTTTTTATTTTGGTTATTTTGGTTTAGTTCCCTGACAGGCCTTTACTTCTCCACCTGTTCTCCCAACCGTATGTATCATGTCCAAGTTCACTACTTCCTTAATTCACTTGGTTTAAAAGTCCAACATGCCCCCCCCCAAAAAAAAAAAAAAAAAAAAAAAAAAAAAAACAAGAACAACAACAACATTTATTGCTAGTCCTGGATGCTGCCAATGTGCGACCTTACACCAAAGACAGGTCAGTGTGAGCCTGAAGCTTTCTGGGAGGTGACAGTGTTGTCCTTATCCTTTCTGACCGCAGCTGTCAAAACATCAAAACAGAGCCACAATCCGCTTTGGGATTGGGCTCAGATGACCGTCAATATGATCAGCACTCGTGCATTTTTTTACTAGGCAGCTTTTCAAAGAGCAATGATGTCCACAGAAGTTAATTATTACTCCTGTACTCTATTTGTAATTGAAAGCGTTTCTCAGAATCAGAATCAGAATCAGAATCATCTTTATTGCCAAGTATGTAGAACACACCAGGAATTTGTTTCCGGTAGAACACGCTGCACTAGTATCGTCGTCAAAAAAAAAACCCTGCTAAGTGGCACTATACTTCAGCGTCTTTTAGATGAGTTGTGTTATGCTTGACCACCTGGCCACCCCATAGCTCCTACCTTGAGCTCACCTACGGCCCCATTAAGTACCAAAACTTCCCAAATGAATCTGTGGATGAGCGGAGCTTTTCTGTAGCGTCAAAACATGATTAAGGAAGGGACGTGTTGCGCCCGTTTCAGCCATTCCGTGACAGGCAGGGTGCAAGTTTTTCAAACAAGCCCCAAAATGGAATTACACACTTTGAAGGGATCTTCAGATTTCAGAGTAATTGATCATTTAGTAAACGTGTGCTTTCTAACATGCTTTTGCATGAATAGTTTAACTCATTTTCAGTGGCCATGCATTTTTTAGAGGATGTTGGTGCGAAGGAGACCACCAGGCTTGACTGGGATTTTTCACGTCAACCTAACGTGCATTAGATAAGGTGCACGTATGCAATTGAGGAGCGCAATGTTGGACTCTTTGTGACCTGCCCTTCAGGGAAAGAGGGATTTTGTTGTTTTATGTTTGTTTTCCAGTTGATTTGCATCAATAGGATTATTCAAAATTCAACCAGCTATTGACATTTTGGTTAAAACACAGGTGTCAAAGTCAAGGCCCGCGGGCCCAATTTGGCCCATCACATTATTTTATTCGGCCCGTGAAAGCAAATCAAGCAAGTCAAGTTCCATGATGCTTGCTAAAGTCTGAACCAAAATTTCAATTTGTCATATGTAAACCACAATAACAGTCATTATTCTTTATGTTCCTGTTGTGTTTATTATTTTACTTTGTGTTGCCTATAATGTGAAGCGCTTTGTTGCAGCTGCTGCTGTTGTGAAATTAGATAATTGAAAAAATATGTGAAATTGATATATTAGGATGTATTTTGTTGCGTGCTCTGTATGCCATACAGTATATGGAGGGTATGAAACATTCTAATGGTTTCCCCTAATTCATAACGGCCCCTGAGAGGAAACCGTAGCTACAATGAGGCCCGCGGCAAAAAAAAAAAAAAAAAAAAAAAAGAGTTTTACATCTTTGGTTTAAAGGACAACCGACGTCAATTTTTTGTTTTTTAACTGACATCAGAAAAACGTTTTATAGCATCTAAAATACCCAAAACACGCAGTATGATATTTTTAGTCAAATGCAAAACACCAATAAAAATGACTTTAAGTGTCCAAAATCTGCAAAAAAATGAACCCGGAAGTGGCCAGTTTCAGAAGGTCCCGCCCCCTTGTTCGTGATGTCACCACGAACTTGTTCTTGTTACTCATCCAGTTATGAATATTATTCAAATAGTTCTGAAGAGGAAAGCATACATGTTTGCAATCGATTAAGTAATTTATTCCGTGCCGTTTTGAGGCTAAAGAGGGGGGAAATGTAGCACCAAAAACGAGGCAGAAAATGGCGACAAAGCTCCGTGTAAGGAATTTCCACAGGAGTTTCCACAGGCTGATTAATTCCTTACACGGAGCTTTGTCGCCCTCTTCTGCCTCTTTTTGGTGCAACACGAAGTTTTCAGACCAAACAAGGACAGCAAAATGCATTGACGTGATGGAAGGACTGCTACAATGTGTCCTTTTTTCGGTCAGAGGCGTTCCTTCAGTGACGTAGGTGGAGGACTCGTCACCAACTCAAAAACAAGACTTCCGGAATATTCAGCGCGAGTCTTAAAACGTCAAATATAGCTATATGCAGTGGAATCTTTGTAAAATACGCTCAGTAGAAGTCATTTGAAGCCATTTTACAAATTATGGACACAACTTGTCCGGAGACGTCAGTTGTCCTTTAAAACGTGCAGAAGTTGAAAAATTCAAATGCCAAATCAGTCATTTTTGTGTGAATTTAGCATCCATTTTGAATATATCCAAGGTAAAAGTAGGGATGATCATTCAGGGAACTTAAGTTTGTATAATAATAATAATGCATTTAATTTATAAGCGCCTTTCGAAATTCTCAAGGACACTTTACAGTCACAGGATATTCTGCGGGTGAGCAGCGCCAGCCATAAATTAAGGAATCCAGTCTTAAGGGTCTTTCAAAGTGTTCTTTGTCATTACACAAGCTCACAGGATTGGAATGCAAGAATATGGTATTCATATTAATCAGAAATCAGACCAATGATTTGTGATTGTTTTTTGGACCTTGATGATTTTCTACCTCTCCGAAGGTCCATTTAATTTTTCTTTTGTATGCGTCAAACCCACTGAAATGTAGTCATTGTGAGAGCAAAATTGAATTTTGGTCAGAGAGTGTGTCTGGTGATAATTGCGGTGGCATTTGTTTGAAACAACTCCAACATCCTAAAACAAGGAAACAAATCCAGGCGATACCTCCAACTTTTAATTTAACCGAGTGCTTTCAAGCTTTTACCGCTATGGCTGATGTGTTTTGTGTAGAATGAGACTGGTAATTGGCACTGATGACCGACACGCTAATTATCAATTAATTGGAGATACGTTGATTACATCGTGAGGCACAAACAAGTGCTGTTGTTTAACAATATGAGAGACCACCTCATTTGCTCCCCAGTTATCTTTGAGAGTTGATGGGATGCCTAAGCACAACCAGCACATCTGGGACGTGCACTTCTGGGACTGGGCACTGCTCTGTAATCCTCCCCGTGCATGTGAAGAGCCATAAAAATACAAACAAGATACTGACGATGATGGCAAGTGTTTTGTATTTTGGTCATCTACCGTAATTTTAGTAACTTAGATAAGTAAGTTATATACTGTATCTATATAAGTAAATATAAGTAATACAGTGGAACCTCGGTTTTCGAACGACTCACAGTTCGAACAAATCGGAGTCTGAACAAAAAATGTGAGAAATTCTTGCTTCGTAGTTCGAACAAAAAGCGGAGTTCGAACGCCGGTACGACGCGTGAGTGCATACGCGAGGGTGGGATGCTGAGCGGCGTATGGGTGTAGATCGCTCTCTTCGTGAGCAACTGTTGTCGCGTGTGGACGTGCTGCGTTTTGCTCTCGCGTTTAATTAATATAGGTGTACGAAGAGTTTTAGCCCATAATCATGCCTCCAAAGAAAGTCAGTGCAAGCAGCAACGCTGCTATAGTAAAAAAAGAAAAGTAGTGCGTACAACTATTGCATTTAAGAAAGAAATAATAGCAAAATATGAAGGAGGTGTGCGAGTGTCTGATCTGGCTAGGGAATACAGCATGGCGAAATCTACGATCCACCGTCCACCTCCGCCTTCTGACCACCACAAAGGTAAAAAATCCTATTCATCATTCTTTTCTTTATCCTTTTTTTTATTTTTACACGTTCGTGTTGGCCTAATTTTTCGTACTGAAGATTACGATAACGGGAACGCACGATTAGCCTGGGTTACATTTATGTTTATTTTATTTGTGTCTTTGCCATTTTGCTTAACATTTTCTGAGATATACATTGCTTTTTATGTGTTGGTCAGCATTTTAATGTGCAATTTCATGCATAAAATAATGTATAAAATACTAAAAAGGTAAACATTCAGGGTGTTGGAACGGATTATGATCGAGAACCAAGGTTCCACTGTATAAGTAAACATTTCTGAGTGCAACATTGTGTTCACTTTTTGCGATTACTGTCCACTTGCATCTGTGCAAAAGCAAGTGGTGTAAAGACAGATCCAGCAGATGGCAGCTTGAGCTTTGCTTCATGCTACATCCTGCATGAGTTACATACTGTGCGGATCAATACAATATTATGACTTCTTGCATGTAGTAGTATTTTAAATGTTCTGTAAAGTACTTTGTTACAGTTGAAATGTGTGTGAAATCTCTAAATAAATAAAGATTTACGGTGTTGTATTTAGCATTCATTTCGCATAGCGTGATCTAGTGCAGTGTTTTTCAACCAGTATGCCGCGGCACACCACTGTGCCGCGAGATATTGTCAGGTGTGCCGCGGGAAATTATCCGATTTGTGTGCCTGTGCAGTCTCGCGCCTGGCAGAGTAATCATGTAGTACTCTTCCATACCAGCAGGTGGCAACAGCGGGTAGTTGTGCGTCACTAATTCGCTTTGAGACAAGCGAATTAGTCACGCATGGATAGCACGGAAAGTGCAGATTGTGGCTAGCGGGACGACGGTGAAAATGATGGAGAGGTTTTTGAAGAGGAAAAATGCTGACTCAGAAGTTGACCCTGGACAAAACCCGGACCCAAATAAAGGCCCTAGTATTGATGGAGGTTAAAAAAAAAAAAAGCAAAGACATTGACGTCGAGCAAAGTTTCTGGCGCGAGGCAATACATCGAAAGCTATGTTTCATTTGGATTTACTTTTACCGGAGTTCTCCATGCTGGCTAACAAAGCTATTTTGACATTGCTCCCATTTTCCACAACATATCTGTGTGAGGTGAGCTTTTCAAGCCTGACTGCAGTAAAAACAAAAGACAAAGAAAGACTGAGAGCTGTGGAGGAAGAGCTTTGTGTGTGTCTTTCATCCATCCCGGCCAGGATATCAGCTCTCTGTTCGTCCAAACAGGCCCAGGTTTCACACTGAGTAAATATAAATATGAAAGATTATAAAATACTTTTTTCTTTGTGTTTAGTTAAATGTTATAATATGACATCATCCTTCAATGTTTAAAAAAAGCTTATACGTATTACCAATATAACATATTGTTATATATATATATATTTATTTAATTATTATTATTATTATTATTAATAATAATAATAATAATAATAATAATAATAATAATAATAATAATAATAATAATCAATTTAATTTCTAAGCGCCTTTCAAAACTCTCAAGGACACTTTACAGTCATGGGATTTTTTTGTGCGGGTGAGCAGCGGCAGCCATTCAATATGTTATGACCTGTCATATTGTGTTGCACATTGTGTTTTGTGTATGCTGTGGCTGGTATATTGTTAATTATTAATAATATAATAAACAATTATAGTCCCCGCCTTGTGCCCGAAGACAGCTGGGATAATGAGGAATAAGCGGTACGGAAAATGAGATGAGATGAGATGAGATGAGATAATAAACAATTGTGAAAAAAAGCATACATTAACAGTTAATACTTCTTTCCCCACATTTTCAGCTGGGGGTGTGCCCCGAGATAATTTCAACGGAAGAAATGTGCCTTGGCTTGAAAAAGGTTGAAAAACACTGATCTAGTGTATGCAGAGCATAACTGCAGCCACCATTTGAGTTTCTATTCTAATGCGTCTAATAATGCGGTGCACCCTATGTAAAACGGTTTCAAAATAGGTCTTTCAATCAAGGTACGCTTTGTAATCAAAAGTGCTTTATGGCGCGGAAAATATGGTACATACATTAAATGAAAGCGGCATTTGCACTGCTCAATTCATATAACCGTATTTTCACGACCAAAGGGTGCACGCACCGTGTGAAAAGGCGCAGTCTCATTTATGTGTGCCATTTCTGTATTTAACATACACATTGGGCGCACCGGATGATAGGACGCAAGTTTTATATACCGGTACATATCCTCTACTGCCATACGTACGTCCGCCTCACAACAACACACAGGCATTGTGTGTGTATTTATAAAAACAGATCGGGAGCAAAACTGAGTTTGGTAGTGCTTTATTTATTAATTACAAAGTAAGAACATTTTGTAATCATCACTCAATAGGCGTCGGCATGGTAAAAACAAGCACATTACCGGTAACAGTCAGTAATCAAACCCATCAAAGTCCTCATCCTGTCTCAGAATCGAACAGCTGCGGTAAACCAACGTGGCAGGTTCGCTTTCCTCACGGTCAGTCACTTTCTGTGCTGTGCGGCTCCTCGGAAAGTCTTTCTTTTAAAAATCACCATCGGCCGGCGTTTCTCTCCATTAGCATGGCAGCCAAGCACAACAGGAAACGAAGCCTTTTCGCCAGCTTTTCAGAATAATTAGCTGGACGTTTCTGCGCTGCCGTAGTCCTGGCCCGGATGGAAAAATGGCACAGTTTCATAAAACGCCAGCACTAAGATGGACCTCCTTGGCCTTCAGTTTAAACTGAGCTTCAAAACCATGTCTCTTTGCCATTTTCCGAGTTGTTAAAACAGCAATGTTCTGCTTAAAGCACATACCTGTTCTTGGATACACAAACCACGCCCACACATCCCCCCTCATTTTCTCTACCACGTCCTCCTCATGGTGGCCTCTAATAAGTCCGCACTACAGGGCGCAACGAACATTTTGAAAAAAATCCAAGACGTTTATATGCGCCTTATCCGTGAAAATAAAAAAACCCTGGGGTTGCAGTTTAGCAATCTATAATCTAAATAGAATCTTCCCTCAAATGTTCCCATTCTCGGTGTGGAGCATTTAATTCACAACAGACTTGAGAAAATACATTATTTCCTTGTTCCATAAACGGCTGGTTGACATTTGCTAACCCACACAGTTACTAATGTGTATCTTGTGAGATCAAAAGAGAGATTTTGTGTTCGTTGATGATCACGACGATATGTCTGGAAGGATGACAGGTAAATCCTTTCACGCCCACGTTTAGCCTTTTTCCTTTTGCTGCAAGCATCTTTGACATCACTCTAATACCAGAAGGCGAAAATTCTCAAGGTATTGTACGTTTTATCAGCTTTTTCGCATGGACCCGCCTGTCACAAAGTTGCTTCCCATTAATGTCGCCTGCTAGGGTTTCAAATCAATGATCCATGACACTCATGATTCACGAGAGTGTGACATGTAATGTTTTATACTGCTGTAATGAAACTTTTATAAATGCCAGCGAGAAAGGACCGCAGAACTGACTGAGTGGCTGCTATTCGTGGATGCAGGGGGAGCTCCAATCCATAAAAACAAACTGCTTGGTAAAGGCAACGAAATCGTGTCAAGTTGGGCTGATCACAATCAAGAAAAAAAGAACGCTATGAATTCAATTGTTTTGTCAATACGGTTTAGCTTATTGGATCAAGTCGGGTTGAACCCCAAATAATAAAAAGAACACACAAAAGTGTTTAATGTACTACATTTATCAGGAAAGACAATCTCACCGTGTGTACAGACTGATGAGTCACTTGCCAACTTTATTGACCGCCAGAATGTATCAGCTCGTTTATCCTAATGACCCTTCCCTCCCCGGTGAAGTTTCCTTCATTACAGGCATCGATGAGAAGGTTTCTTCAGTCGTCATCTGTACAAAAGTGAAGGTTTCGGACGTTTCGCCTCCTATCCAAGAGGCTTCGTCAGCGAACTAAAGGAAACTTTGGCTGATCTTTGACATCTTAAAAAAAAGAGGCTTCGTCAGCGAACTAAAGGAAACTTTAGTTCGCTGACGAAGCCTCTTGGATAGGAGGCGAAACGTCCGAAACCTTCACTTTTGTACAGATGACGACTGAAGAAACCTTCTCATCGATGGACCACTCCTGTACGACTGAGAGTTTACACAGACGTATTCATTACAGGCAGTTACTTTTTATAATACAATGTGTAACTTGATTTAATCAATAATGTTGGTGTGTTTCCTACTGACAACAACATAGTGGCTCCATTACTCATTCGGTTGATTATTTTTTTGGGGCTCTGCTCTTTGTAAATGTTGGGTATAATACCCTAAACTCCATATTAACTTTTCCATATTCCACTTCTTCACTCGCGCAGCAGTTGCCAGATTAAGAGTGGATATGTTTTTAAAAACATGCATTAATGCACCAAATCTGTTTTGTGCTGTTTTTTTTGCATCATGGCTCCAAATCTCTGACAGATTTCAAAGATTCTGTGTTGTTTCACCAATTATTAACCTATATTTCGATTTGAAACTGAAAGTGTCAAAGCTATTCATAATGCTTAAATCTAATCCACACTGTTCAGTAATGTGATTCAAGGGGAGATATATATATATATATATATATATATATATATATATATATATATATATATATATATATATATATATATATATATATATATATATATATATATATATGTATGTATGTATGTATGTATGTATATATATATATAAAGTCAATATCATTGTGGTTAGGTTGTTGTGGTTCGGTTTTGGCTGATCTTTGACATCTTAAAAAAAATCTTACCTTCTTATTGAAAATGTTTAGAAAGTCCAAATTATAAAATGCCCCCCATGGCTTGTATCATACCTGACTGATGTGTGCTAATAAAAAAAAAATCCATGTTAAAATCGTTTAAAAAAATGAAGGAAAGGTGGGGTGTTGCATTACTTAGTTGCTGAGCAGCTTCATGTTTCTTGTTAGCTGCACGCGTTGTACAGTAATATGTTGCAAAACACAAATAGGCTTAATGAGTTTGCCTTTTTGCTCGCATTACATGCCATGAGTGAAGCGATGTAAGGAAGTGTGACGCTCAATCGATCGGCGATGTGGGTTTGGGTTTTTGTCATTGTCACTCGAACTCCAGGACCCACAGAATATTGAGTTTTAGGACTACATAAACATTCAATGCAGCGTAAGAAACCTGAGACTCTCTTCTTTCATCCAAAAAAATAATTAAATCCTACGTTTTATGGGTCTGGAGTTATATGAGCTTGAAATGAGGGTGGCTGTCCAAAATACAATGCAATTGGATTGGATTGGATTGGATTTGCCTTTATTAGTCTCGCAGTGGAGAAATTTACATTTCACAGCAGCAAAGTGATGAAAGGAATGAAAGTAGAAAAAAGAAATACATGAGCTGCTGGAAAGGCAGCCACTCTCGCGGCGCCGTCTTGAAGTCAAAAGAACAACAAAAAAAACCTAAATAACAAATAATATGACAACATAATAATATGACAACATGACAAAACAAAGACACAAAGACAATATTGCTTCATATAGGTCTTTAGCAACAGCTGAAGCTAGAACAACGCGCTAACATGGAAAAAAAGGAAATGCTGCCCCTTGTGGAAAGGAAAACATTGCCAGAGGCCATGGCCAGCGCTTCATCGGCACCCAGCAAACAAGAAAAAACATAACCGGAACAAATTTGGGAATGGTGCTCTATGTCACATTTTCAATTCCCGAATAAATCTGGGAATGGCAGCGAATGAGTTAACATATGTTCAATAAATCAACAAACAAAGGAAGTAGCAATTCCGATCTTTGTTTTCATTATTGGGTTTATATAACTCAAATGTTTGCAGTGATAAATGAAGTTTACATTCAGAAGCCTGAAATTGAAGCTGACCTTCGCCATTGCCTCAGGTTTACCATATCTGCTCTCTGCTGTGTCCTTAAGCAGAATGAGCCGACCGTGACCTCTGACCATTCATAGGAGGCAGCCGGAAGATAGTTGTATACCATTTCACCGTTGTATTAGTGAATGATTTCAGCCTTAGACATACATAGATTGTACATACCTTGACATTAATCAAACGGACTGAGCCAACACTACATAAACTTTCTCCTCTCACATACTCAATAATATTCTATGGTGGAAAGATGGATAATTGCGCTGTACTTAAATTTATAGATGACGTTTAAGCTGGTTTATAGTTATGAAGGCGCAGCAAATGAAGTATTTCATTGCACAGTCATAACTTCTTATAGCATCACAGTTGTAGCTTGCTCATTGTAGCTCATGAAGACACTGCCGATGGCTAAAATTCCTACGGGTGCTTTGTCCCAGTTCCCCTAGTTTCTCGAGGCGGAAAGAAGCGCTCACCTGTTTTGATTTTCTTTGGCGGGTCACAAAAATATATGTGGCAGCCTGGTTGTGACCTATTGGCATAAATTTTGACAACTGTGGTTGACATCATAGATTACGAATAGTGAAGACAGTTTGTTTCTTGTTTAGTTAGACTCTACTGACTTGCTGGAATTAGTAAATTATTAAGATTTGTCAGAATAAATGTGTGGATGACATAATGGTTGCATTAAAATCATGGTCATGATGCACTAAATGGAATAACATATTAGTATGTATGGATGAAAAAAAATAAATTACGCGAATTGGATGCCAGAAACGGTGACTCTATATTACAACGCGATACCACAAGTATTATTTATTTCTCTCATTTCCTGTCAATTTACAATTGGAAGTAAACTATTTGGCCTAAATGGGAGTGCCTGTTTCAAATGCAAACCCATTGATTCCGGCACTGTGTGTAGTGCGTGATGCTATATGCCCATGTGGCGATTGCCAGCTCATTAAAAATGAATCATATTTTGACAGTTTTGATTTGCTGCAGTCAGACTGCTTCCTTGGACCAAATGTTGTCATGGATGCCGGCTTCCTGCAATGTCAAATTCCAGTCAAACTTCATCAAAACAGATTCTCAAATGTTCCTCTCCACCATGGGCACACTTTGGGCATTGATAGATGAACGACTTTTAAAAGTGTGCAATTATTTGTATATTTCTATACAAAGCCACTCGATCTGTCTGTCTCTGATCACTGATGTCCAACAATGTTTTGAGTCAGTATTCATTTGCACCCTATAAGGGGCTATGGTGCGTGGTGGCTATGGTGCGTGGTTTGCTATGATGCGTCGCTAAAATGACTGTCGCTATGACCCTCAGGTGGGATGGGGATGTTGGAACGCCCACCTCATTCTTGCTTACAGGATTCAGAATACACACACCTTCCCTGCTGTTAATGCACAAGCGTGATTGCAAAATTGAAAATGCTTCAGCTATCCCCCATGCACACTTTTACAGTTTTTCACTCTGATGACTGCTCACTAAAATAAAAACAGAGATGATGTACAGGTAAGTTGGGCAAGACAAATGTAAACTATAATTGTTGCAGGCTGGCTTTTTGCCAGATTAGTCTGTGACTAAGCGATCCCATTTGTTCAAGGCTATTTTGAGCAACGGCAAAAGAGGAATGGACTGCATTGGCTAATAAAAGCAACATATAAACATTTAATTTCTGGGGGAAGGCAACTCACTTTAACACAGCAGCACATCTCCATACATACAATACAACGATCGTAGCCTAGTTGAGAAAAAAGTGAAAGGGACTGCATGGAAGAAACCATATTTAAGGTTCGTGTGTGTGTGTGTGTTTTTTAACTCATACTGTATGGTTAAAAAGGACATACATACTGTAAAAGGAAAAAAAGGAAATATATATGCACTCTCTAACTTCAGGGGTGCTGGGAATCAATTTTGAGGTGTGTTAAAATCTCATCCTACCCATGCTCTTCCTTGAAACAAGTGAACATTTTGTTCATTTCATTACCAATTCGTGGCTTGGACCCCAACCGTTGATGCAATTCACCATAGTTGTTCCAAGCGTGTATCACACTTCATTCAAGGTGCAATAAGTGACACTCGGGCCCAAAAAATAGAAGGTAGACTGGCTGTTGAGCCAATTCTGTGAGGCTGTGTAAGGCATTGAAAGAAATCCACAACCTGATTGGATGTATTAAATGTGCCATAGTCTTTGCCCACTCGGAGGTGGGCACTTTGGAAACTGTCAGCATAATGACACAGTGGCTCTAATTGGCAAGCTGAGAGCCAATATAATTATACGACAGAATGCAAAGACTGACCATTTGTTTGTATCAGCTCCAAAGGAATCCAACATGTTTTTTTTTTGAAGACTTGCAGCGAAAAAGACTGCGACAGCAAGATTGCAATTAGTGTTTATCTGCAAATTTAGCTCCACTTACTCACACCAGCTTTGTGAAAGAACACTCTCCCTTTCTTGTTGTGACATTGCCACGCAAAACAAATCAACACACAAAACAAATCAAATTTGCCTGGACCGACGGCCTGAAATCTAAATTGAAAAGCTGGACAATTGAAAGAGAAAACCATGAAAATGTGTCAAATTGAAGATTAAATTTGTACATGAACTCATTCACTGCCATGTTATTTGGGAATTGAAAATATGACGTAGAGCATCATTCCCTAATTTGTTTGGGTTTTGGTTTTTGTGGTGGAGTGCCGATAAATCACTGGCCGGACTTCTGGCAATGTTTTTTTCCCTTGCACAAGGGGCCAGCATTTTCCTTTTTCCATGTTAGCCCTTTGTTCCAGCTTCAGCTGTTGTTAAAGCGCTATATAAATCAATATGTATGTATTATATTGTTTTGTATTGTATTGTATTGTATTGTATTGTATTTGTTTGATTGTATTTTTGACAGCCGCCCTCATTTCAAGTTCATTTAATTAAGGAATTTCCTCTTTTTTAGGAAAGAATAGTGTCTGAGGTTTCTTACGCTGCATTGAATGTTCATGTACTCCTGAAACTCAATATTCTGTGGGTCCTGGAATTTGCGTGGCAATGACAAAAACCATGGCACTGGAGTGGACACATTTTTGCACCTCTGGCAGTGAATGAGTTAAATGGTGTATCGCTTGAGCCCTGAAGCATGTTGATCCGGTTTTGAGCATCTGTCCCTTGATGTGCTACCTTGACATGAGCCATTATTACAATGATTGATGAGACCTCTCGCTAACTTTTCCTGTTGTAGCTGAAGTAATATTTAAAAGGGAAAATCATTGTTGGCGCCGCCAACTTGGGAAAAACAAAATAACAAATAATAGGACAACACAAAGACACAGTCATTCATTCTTCAGGACTTGCTGTACCCTCTTTGCGATGACATGAAGCAGTTCTAGATGAAAGAGGAGAGAATCAAATCATCCATTTCAGCAGTGAATAAGGGACGTATTGGTGGAATTTGCACGTCTACTACAAGCTCAATGTGGAAAGCAAACACAAATCTGTAGCATCCATTGACGAAAAGACATTGTCTCACATCTCCTGTCCCATATAAATCTGCTTCAATTCCAAGCCGCGACAGTTGTACATACGCATCGGCGCTCTGCGCTGACGCTCCTTTCTTCTATCGCGGGCTCCTCAAGCCATGCATCCATCCAACCGCAGACTGTCCAACAGCACCAACCTTTCCGCTGAACAAAGCGGGGCTGTGAAGATGCTGCCCATTACAGGCGCAAAAAAGCACAATGGCCCCAGAGCTCAGACATCTGGATGCAGATCTGCATAGCTCATCAAACTCCTCTAAAATGCTGAAGCAAAATTGATGGTGGGGGAAGGGCACCGCTCTTGTTCCGTGCGCAATTTCATGAGGATGCAATGGCAGACAAAGGGATGAAGGCTCTAGCTGGGCTTCTATTTAGTTTGTGGCTCGCTGATTAATCACCCTAACTGCTACGTTTATTGTTGCGGGTTGGTGGCCAAAACATCCAACTGCTCTCTCCTCCCAGTCCCCCTTACACTAACTCATGATTGTTATGGCAATTGTTTATGATACATGGCTTTTTTATGATGGCATAATGCTGTCCATAAGTCGTCCCAGTGGCCCACTTACATTCAGGCACCGTTCCAGCCTCTGTGATTTACACACACAAAAACATGTTAAGCTAATTAACAACTTTGAAATAGAGACAACAGTGACTTTATCAGGGGGTTCTGGTAAACGTGCCTCCGGGTAATTCTCCTTCATTTTGCTTGTCACGCCTATGCCTGACGGTAGGTACTAAAATGAGCGTTTTCTTGAGAATAAAAAAAAAATAGAATCATCTTTTATTGATAGGCCAAGTATGTTAAAGACACAATGAATTTGTTATCAGTAGTTTGGGCTATTAGTAGTATATCATACAAGACACTTCAACAAAATATGGGTGTTGAAGCAGTAATGGCGTTTATGAAATGGGACCCAGTGGCTTTTTAGTTGCTGACCCTGATGTATTGTCTCTCCTCCTTTCCAGCAATAGCTTTGTGAATAAAAAGAAAAAAGAAACCCGATCAGTTTCTGATGCAGGTGTTTTTGACATCCTGTAATTGAATTCTTAACTGGCCTTTAAGAAACGTTTCAATATTTTAGATTTGTATTTCATAAGTGGGTCAAAAATGATCCACCTTCATTTCCCATTGAACTTTTCATTCTTCTCCATTGTGACTGATAGGATTTGTGAATACTGTATTGTGGTAAAAAGAGTGTGTATATCCCTATATATGTCAAAATATGTTTGTATCTCAAAGTTTGCTGAATTATTGCCACCCTATGGTCTCCATGTGTGGGCGGGTCTGGCTTAAATGAGTATTCATGCTGTGCAGTGGCGAATACAGTACAGTTCATTGTGCCTGTGGCAAAGTGAATTTCTGCCTTGCGGCATCATTATCGCATGTCCACCTTAGGTTGTTGTGCCAGTGTTGAGATGAAATGTGGGAGTCCCTAAAGCATTACAAACATTGAAAAGAAAGGAAACAGAGGAAAGAAGGAAAAGGGCCATTGTGGGAGGCCAGTTGTCACGATCTGGTTGGCGACCAATGGGGGGCGCTGTCGGCCCCGCCTGCACCTGCACAGGTGCTGGTCGTCCCGATCAGATTGGCGACCAGCGGGTAGCGACGTCAGCCCTGCCGGCAGCCTCGCAGGTGATGGTCGTTATAATCACTGTCACTTAAAAGGACACCCGGTACGACCATCCGTTGCCGGTTCATTGTTTGCTGCTTGTTTGCTGCATGCATTGTGTGTGTGTTTGTTTAACCTTGGCAAACTTTTACTTTTGGTCCTCTTTTGATACTTTGTATTTTTTCCGTTCAGATGTTTTTGATGTTTTACATTTTGTTCCTGCTGACCTTTAATTTAATGCAATTTGTCAAACAACCTCCTGCTCCCTCCTGCCTGCTTTTTGGGATCCGCGCCCGCCATCACCACCTCGCAAACCGTGATACCAGTATTGTTAACAGTTGTAAATTAATGCACGTTTACATGCACAACATTAGTGTTAGCGAGATGACACTATGACATAACATCTCTATTCGATGATGACATAAAATAGACAGGTTTATTTTTGCTATTTCCTCTATTTACAGAAAGCTTTTTCAAATCTGAAATTACAGTGAGACCTCAACTTACAAACACCTTATCTTACAAAGTTTTCGTCTTAAGAACCTCTAATTTATGAAAATTAAACCTTATAATAGGCACTATTTTCATAATACACCCCCATCACGGCTGGCGGAGTGATCTTCGGCGGAAGCACACGAGCGAACAGTGCTCCAGCCGGCGCTACTTTGCACATCCCCTCTCATTGAATGCACACGTCGATCGCCGACTTGGAGCTTTTTGCTGATAATTTTACTGTGATGGGACCGAAAAAAAAAAAAAAACCCACCACCGGCTCGTGTTCAGCCCATGAAGACACAAAATAAAATCACCGTCGCTGAGAAGGAGATAATGGAAAAACACGAACGAGGTGTGCGTTTGTGTGATTTAGTGGCCGAGCACGGCTATGCTAAGTCAACCATTGCTCCCATTCTCCGGAACACAGAAGCCATCAAAGGTGCGTCTGTTGCAAAAGGTGTTTCCGTGCTCTCAATGCGACGGTCTCGGGCAATCGAAGAAGTTGAAAAAAACGTTATTTTACAGCACATTTTATTTCTTTAATTACAGTCCTCATGTAATGTGCCCCTCTTTGTGACTTTATGATACAATGCAGTGTATTTCTTTCATTACAATACACTAGCACATTTATTATACATAGAATAAGGAATGTTGTATGTAGTTTTAAGGCTTATTTAGTTAAAAACTATATTTCATGGAAACCCGGGAACGGATGATTCCCATTTTAATGGTTTCCTATGGGAATTTTTTTTTGGAGATACACACTTTTCGCCTTACACACTCTGTCTGGGAACTAATTATGTTCGTAAGGTGAGGTCTCACTGTACAGTAAAAAAAACAGGAACATTTAAAAAAAACAGGAATATTTAAAAACAGGAAAAACAGGAATATTAAAAAAAACAGCAATATTAAAAAAAACACAAAAACAAGCATCGTCCAGGTCCATTTGATTCACCTTTTAAATACCTGCTATATTCAAATACAGTTAGCTCTTCTGTGCAAACAGAATATTCCTAAATGTGAGTCACACCACTATCTGTGAGGCGTGTCCAGAAATGTCGACATCCCTGTGATGGGCAGGTAGGGTGCAAGATGGCCAGAGGCTTTAACAGAGGCCCTGGAAGCTCGAGCTCTGTATGTGCTCATTAGTGAGTGGTAGGGAAGCTTATCATTGCGAATAGCCTCATTAGTTCTTGTAATTAATATGCGGTGGGTTCATTAGTGTGGCAGGCTGGGGGGTTGCCAGGACAGCAATATGCCATGATGTCCTGTGTTGTGTCAGATGCTGAAATAGAAAATCTGCTGGAGACACTTGTTGGACATTGACAGTACTTCATAGCCATGTGTGGGTGAGGGGACGCGCATGCATCACCCTGCATGCCTCACCTTGATCCCCACACGTTTTCTGTTTTCTTTTGCTCCCACTTTATAACGTGTAGCAAAGGTTAAATTTTGTTCTTAAGAATATGTATAAAAAATAAGAATCTATCTTAACAGTACCCAGTAGAACAAGTCTGATTTATAAAAACACCTTTTCCCAATCTGCACCACTCGCTGGATTTGAATAATTGACAGCTCGTGGGTTATTACATATTTGTCCTACGCCAATTGCATGCTGAAAGAAAGATATGTGCCCTATGCTGTTCATTAAATATTGAATGTTCATGCTGTTGTGTCCTTTTATTTATGACAAAATAAGGTTGGGATTTGGATTGTAAAGTTCTGTTTAATACACCCCATTCCTTCGTGCAAAAAAAAACAACAAAAAAAAAACATTCATTTTCAATCACTAGCTAAGTTCTATTTTATTTTCTTTTTTAATGAGTTTATTCAGCGATGATTCTTGATGTGCAACAGACTTGCACCTACGAATTGCAATGCCGTAGTTGTGACAGTGTTGAGAAGTTAGGGCCAACGTAGCCTTATTTGCTTAGCTGCTGATTTACACACATTCACATTCTAAATTTCAATGTTTATTCCATGATATTTTAATTTGTTCTCAATACTCAATTTTCTTAATTTTGTAGCATTTCTTTTCGATTCCACTCCTTTTAGTCTGATTGGGGATTTTGATTAATTTATTTTGTAGCTCCAATCATACATATTTCAGGCTTTTTGTATGCGACCATGTTAATCTCATCAGTCCAAGGTTTTCAGAATGATTTCTATTTCTTCTTAACTTCTATTAGCACTGGACCTGTTTATTTCAAATGTATTTTCACAAGGTCGGTCAGTGCCGTGACATCAGCATTTTTACATCCTTTCAATTAAACTAACTCAAGGCCTCAATGCAGTGGAAAAAATAATCTACCTGGATTTAGTAACTCGATAACGACGCTGACAGGATATTACGGCAAACACAGGTTCCAGGACGGTCTGGCCCTGCACCGACTTGGCCTGGCCTCGGATGCTTTTCCACTGCAACACATTTACTAATAGTGATACGGAGGAATTGGGCTGCCGCTGTTGAGTAAAATGAAATTCAAGGTTAGATTTTCAGGAGCTGAATCGCAGGAGGTGAAATGATATCTGAATGTAAAAAAAGTGAAATGTGATCGACAAATCTTTTCTTTTTCCTTGTGCACATTCGTCAGACAATAGCAGAGAGTCAGTGGCTGGCTTTGTTGTCATTCTTCAGATGTGCTCAGGCGCAGAGGAAGGGGGAAAGAGAGAGCAACTTAATGATAGCAACCTTTTTCTGTTTGATTGCCGTCTCTACTCTCCAATAAATCCAGCTGCCAGGTTTCGGACGCCTGACTTTCAAAGGGAGAACACCGGCAGGAAATTCGGCAGGCGCGCGGCTCGAGGGTCTTTGTCAAAAATGATTGCAAGCCTCTTCTTTTTGTCTCATGTATTATTTCCGGAGATTCTCTAACTTCTTTTAATTGAAGTAATTTGTTCTCCGTGTAATTACAATATGCTCTGTCACATCCCCTGGGTTTTATTCCCAATACAGGACGCCCAGAGCAAATCTTCGTCAGAGCCCCGAGGATCTTATGAGCATTATACAATAGGTTACAAAAAGAGGCTTGCTTAAGATGGCTAGAGGTCTGTAATTTGTGTCAAATGTACTTATTAACTCTGAAGGACAGAATCTAAAATCCAGAAAATAACTACAGTAAAGTCTCGTTATATCGATATTGTCGGGAGTCGGAAAAAATATCGATATAACCGGACTATCGATATATCCGATCCTGCGGCATGTAAATTTTCTCCTTGCGTTCATAGAAATAGTATCGTAATAAGCAGTACTATTGATATAACCGATATCGATATAACAAAACTTTACTGTAGATGCTTTTTAAACCATTAATACATTTTATTGCACAACATAAGTACATTATTTGATACATCAGATAAATAGTGCTGAATATTTGGTTCAGAAAACTTTGTTTGCTATGACAAAGATCAGAGATGGTACAGTGATACCTTGGCTTACGAACTTAATTGATTCCCAGACAGAGTGTGTAAGGTGAAAAGTGTGTATCCCAAAAATTAATTTCCCATAGGAAGCCATTAAAATGAGAATAATCCGTTCCCAGGTCCCCATAAAACATAATTTTCTACATTCTAATTTTCTACACCTTAAAACTACACAAAATATACCTTATTTTATGTATAATAAATGTGCTATGGTATTATAATTAAATAAATAAACTACTGTATAATAACATCATTTTATTTACCTTTGTAATGGTCGTTGATGGCTTGATGGAATGGAGTGGCCGGTTTCATCAGCATTAAACACTTGATCAGGAACGTAAACTTCTTCTTTCATCATCGTGAGGAATGATCCCTTGTAGGTGCTTTCTCTGTGATAATTGTATCTAGTTCCTCATCAATTGTGTTCTGTTTAGCTGGGTTGATAGCTTTTTGCATCAGGGCTTGTGCGGGTTATTTGTGGAGCCTGATTGATGGTATATTTTAACCTTGCAGTCTACACTCTGCCTTTCATCTATCAAAGTTGAAACTCTCTCACCGTCGTCTGCCTGTCTCTTTAATGTTTAAACCACCTCCCCTCACTGCTGCGGTCTTGACCAATCATGTGGCTTTAACTGAAGACTGGGGGCGGGGAATAGTGTTATTAATAAAACGGGCTCGTTCGCGAACAACACATCACTCATTGAGGCAGCTCCGTGTACGAAAAAAGTTCGCATGCCAAGGTAAAGTTTGTATGCTAAGGTAAAAATTTAATAAATTTTACGTTCGTAAACCGAAAAGTTCGTAAGCCAAGGGGTTCGTAAAACGAAGTCTCACAGTAATTGGGAAACTTGTCAAGTGCTGGCAGCGGAGTGTACTGATGGTTTTCTCTGACATTGTGGTCTCAAGTCTATTTAGGTCATTCACCAGGTCCTACAACATAGTTCTATGTACATTCCTCACCATCCTCAGGGTCATTAATGCCCAATAAGGAGATCTTGCATCGTGCTCCACACCGAGGGAGATTAAATGTTGTCATGGACCTCTTCCATTTTCTGATAATTGCCCCAACAGCGATTGCTTTTACACTACAGTAAGCTGCTTGTTCTCTCCTGATGTCCTCCAATAGCTCTCTGGTCTTGGGCATTGTAAAGAGGTTGGCGTTTGTTTGATTAAATCTGTGGACGGGTCTCCTTTCCACAGTTAAGGAGTTCTAACAGACACAGTTAACAGAGTTAATGAGTGGGGAAAACAAGTGCTTCTTAAAGAACTCATGGGTCTGTAGGTTTGTGCTTGATAGGGTATCAAATGCTGACGTCCTGTGATAAAATAGAAATGAACTATTTAAAAATCATGATGTACACACACACGCACACACACACACACACACACACACACACACACACACACGCACGCACACACGCACGCACACACACACACACACACACACACACACACACACACACACACACACACACACACACACACACACACACACACAGTAATGTTTAGTCAGGAGTTAAACACCTTCCTCGCATCAATGTCCAACTGAATAATGAGGTGGAGAAGCGGGGAGTAATTGAATGCCACAACTCACCAATTTATGTCATTTCATGGAACAAACATTTCAAGTTATACTGTGAACTTTATATACAGTAAAGTCTCGTTATATCGATATTCTCGGGAGTCGGAAAAAATATCGATATAACCGGACTATCGATATATCCGATCCTGCGGCATGTAAATTTTCTCCTTGCGTTCATTGAAATAGTATCGTAATAAGCAGTACTATTGATATAACCGATATCGATATAACGAGGTTTTACTGTATTTCAATGTGCTACACAATATGACTTTCAAGTAATTGCTTTCAGTTATTTTCCCAACATTTGTGATCAGCAGCATCTGTAAAAGTCTGTGGAAATGCTGTGAATTTCCTATACAGACAGAAAAATAAATTGTTACTAGGAGCATTGGCTGTATTGGACCTATTATAGACAATAATAATGGTGGCTATTTCGTTCCACATACCGCCAAGGTAAATTGTAATTGCAATTTAAATGTGTTTTATTGACATGGAAATAAACAGTGTATAGTATAAGTTGGAAAAGGAATGGCCACTGCAAGTGCAGCAACATTTGACGTTTCCATTTCTGCACAGAGAACGCAGCGACACCAAAAACTCTGACCTGGATAACGACGACGAGGTGGGACACCATTGTAATGTGACCAGAATAGATTCCCCCCTCATCACTGTCTTAATAGACTCATTTGCATGCGGAAATGTGTAAATATCATATCGAAAAACTGCAGCGAATGGTGGATTTTATTGGCTGGGTGAGATTGCGTGGGGGGTGTGGGGTGGAGGTGGGGTGAAGCCAACAGCCAAGTTGACACCCGTGTCAATTTTCTGTTCCTGAAACTTACATGGACTTCATCAACGATAGGAATTTCCTTGCTGCTCAGATGTGTAATTGATTTCCCATTTATCTTGATGCATGTGTTGGGAAGAATGACTAGCTTTAGCATGGTTGCGCACCATAGATTAATTGTTGCCGGTAAAAAAAAAACCTCATTTTGAACATTTTTCATCAAAACATTTTTCATGAAACTCTGTCGGAACAGCAAGTGAAACATATGAATGTTATTTCCACAAGGAACTTCTAGGGTTCTGTCACAGAACATTGATGAGGGTGCCAAACAGTTTGTTCTAGCAAATGAAGCATAATTTACCGCACACGAACTTTGATTTTTTTTAATTTTTTTTTTGTGGGCTCACCAGCTATTCTGGAAAAGTGAGATTGCCGCACCCCCCCAAAAAAACCTGCACAAAATGGATAATTTAAGTGGTGTGAAACCATAAATGCCTCAGGCAAGAATAATGCAGTTATATAAAATGAATTTCAAATGTCTTTTGCTCTCCCTTGGGTGTTGGGGGGAAAAATGGGGTCAGCACCATGAGTTGAAGTTGCTCAATCAACAATGTCATTGATATTTTTGAGCCCGGAAAAGGTTTTACATGAAGACATACTAAAACAAAAATTCTCATTATGCTGTCTCTAGTTGTTGTAATCCGTGGCATTCATAATAATAATTGTAAATGCTGTTGATACATTTGTCTATAACTGCTATCCCATAGTTGACTAGCATATGGCTGTGCTTTATTTTCTTGACATTCATTATGTTGGTTTGTTGTCACGTCTGGTACTGGTACTTTTCGCGTTCTTTACTTTGGTTTCATTTTACTGAGAAGACGGTGGGAATGGACATGCTTTATCCCTGTACTGTATTGCAAGGAAAATTAAAAATAGTCGAAGATCAAACCTTCCATTTCGGAGCGGCAAGCGGGCAAATTGGTTTGTACGATTTTTATTGCATAAGTTTTATTTCATTGATGTAAAGTCTTTTCACAATCACAGGATAACCAAGAAATATGATACGTGCATGATATCATATTTCTTGGTCTCAATTTGTGTTCAGTCGCGCATATACACTGTTGCTTGCGGTCAAACAAATGCTCTTTTACTTGTCTTTCACGATCATATTTGTGGATAGTTATTTTGCACTTGCCTGCGCTACGGTGCAATTTTTGGTCAAATATTTCCATACACTTGCGGGCATGGTATGGCCAAATGCAAGTGTGGCAATGTTGGTGCATTTATGAACAACATACTGTGTAAAACACAGTGTTTGCTGGTGCATGACCGAACATATAATTTTGTTGATGAAGACGAGGCTCCACTTCATGCCGATGTCCTAGTTGCTTGCATAAAGTCTCGCAATCTCGCAGGTTTTAATATTTCTAGACGAGTGGTGGTTGCAATAGAAGAAGCTGTCAAGGCTTTCCGCTATTCTCTTTCACATCCCACTTTTTTTTCTTTTTACTTTCGGACAAAAAAATATCCTGGCAAAATATCCATATTATTACATGCAGCTCGATGAAGACCAAAGCCTTTCATTGCTCCGCAGGGGGTTGTGCTCCAACCAAGATAGCAGAAGAGTGAGTCAAAAGTTTTCTATCAATTGGCCAAATGGATGAAGAAATGCCAAAAGCATGTGGTTCACAATTAGTTGACTTCAATCTTGAAACGTCGATGCAGAGTAGGAAAGTCACCTTATCGACTAATCATTTCAACCACTCGCAGTCGCGACTCTGTACAAATACATGACACCTATATTGGGAAGAAAGGGAGAGTGAAATGTTGCTGGAAACCAAGTCGTACTGCAAGCGGTGCTTCAGAGGAGCAGAGACGCTCTGGTTCCTTGGTGCTGTATTTTGTG